>NW_026864068.1:0-45047 GCF_026571515.1 Ruditapes philippinarum
GAAGTTAAAATCTCTTTAATAAGATTTCATCCTAAGCTTTAAAAGTTGAAATTTTCTATCATACATTTATTTAGGAAATAGATATCAATTTTGAATGTCTTGTAGAATAATGCACAGGAATATAATCATGAAGGCTGATAGGTCTGCAGTGTTGCATCTAGTTCTCTGGGTTTTTTTTCGACAAAAAAACAATTTAAATGATCATATTGTTACATCATGGCATGTCCCCTACATTTTTTTTTCAAATCCCCCAAATTTTTCAGTTGTGCGGGTAACAATCCTCCATAATTTTGAAATTCTAGATGCAACACTAGTATGAGTGATTTATAATAAAGCACATTAATATAATATACTACAACGCACATGAAATGGTTATCGCTAGAAGTAATTTTCATGACTTCTTTGGATGATTATCATATCTGACATTATATGACCTGTAAGCTTTATCTCTTATGCCGTGCATATATCATGTAATGCACTCAACAGTCGTATCTGTTTGTTTGTTTGTTTCATTTTACGCCTTTTCCCAACAGTATTTCAGTCATATAGGCGGGTAGTTTCCTAACCATCGTTCCTGGAGAGTTAGTTACACCAGTACTAGACTACCTTTCTCCGCGCTAAACTACCAAAGCATCTCCCGGGGATCGAACCCACGCCAGAGAGGTAACTGGATTAGAAGTCATCGACTCTAACCCCTCGACCGCGGAGGCGGTTCAGTCGTATCTGTTTGAATGGGGAATAATCTAAAGGGTGTTAGAATTCGATCTTATCCACAGCATAATAAAAAAGTTATTTTCATATTTTTCAATAGCCACCAGAATTTGTAAATGCTATGCATATTTTTCAATAGCCACCAGAATTTGTAAATGCTATGCATATTTTTCAATAGCCACCAGAATTTGTAAATGCTATGCATATTTTTCAATAACCACCAGAATTTGTAAATGCTATGCATATTTTTCAATAACCACCAGAATTTGTAAATGCTATGCATATTTTTCAATAACCACCAGAATTTGTAAATGCTATGCATATACTTTACTTGTTATACACTGCTGCAGCATGACCTTTTTACTTGTGGAAGATGACCTCAGGTGCCCCTTTATGCATTGTTTCAGGCATGAGGGAATAAATACATGTATTTAAGTAGAACCACAGTCCTTCCAGATAGCTTCCTCATATCATAGAATTCAAAATCCTTCACAAGATTTGGGAATGAATCCAAATCACCTATCTTCACCATTCAGTATTTTGACCATTTGCTAATAATGCTTGGCCTCATTTAATAAAACATTAAACTGACTAAAAGAGAAAATTTTTAATATTTTCAAAGGTACCTGTTTAAATGTTAGCTGGATAGCTTCATATTTCCGATGATCAAGAGCACTCATTAGGTCAAGAATAGACTGAAATATAACATTAAAAATAGTCATGTAAAAATTGAATCTCATAGCATGTAATCATTGAACAACAGATGCTTTACAAATTTCCAGATATTTTCTTTTCATCGCCAAAATAAATTTTTGTTTAACTGTTGTTTTATAAAAGGATATGTTCGCTTGATAGTTTTTAACACAAATTTAGTCACATAGTTATAAAAAAATATTACTTTTAACTTAAAATACTGGATGCACAATAAAATCACTAAATTTTATGACTGAGAAACTATATAACTTACAGTATGGGCTCTGTCCAGCTCTTCTTTTCTCTTGATGAGTTTAGATTTCTGTTCAGTGAAGTTGACAAACTGATCGAGGGCTTTCTTGTTAACATGGCTGTATTTTTTAAGTTCAGCATTACACTGATCCAACTTTTTAAACAGCTAAAACCACAGAAAAAATAAAATATGTATTGAAATTCAAATTTTTGTATTCATTAAAAACACAAACTTAGGAAAACACATAAAAAAACACTATTGCTTATACAATTAATAACTCACACAAGCTAGAATCAATATCTATTGGCAGCCTGGGGTGATACTTGTATCAAGACTAAGCTCAAGTTTTTAAGAAGTACATGTTGTATTAGCCAATATTTTGAGAAACACAGGCCAAAAACTGGACACTACGACTGGGTAATAATACTTTAATATAGTCATTAAAATATAGAATAAGTGCACAACAATTAGTATTCCAAGCATCTGCAAACAAAAGATGTACAAAATGAGTAGCACATTTCACAATTCTCAACGCCACATAATCAAGGTAGACAATACGGCTTGATAGGGTTACCTTCTCTTGGCTTTAAATGTATGGTCATTTAATTTTCCAAATTTGGCACAGCAAACTAGTGATGAATCTGTGAAATGAGTATCTTTGATGATTTTTGTGAACAAAGAAGTAAATAATGCCAACAAGAGTGTCAAAATAGTTCCATTTTCCTCTGAAGCTCAAGCTAAAATGTTACCTGTTTAGATCCCAGATTCTGATATTTCTCAAAAGCATCACTGGGTAGAGATCCCAACTCTCTTATCTTCTTCATACACTCGTCTTTCTACAATCAATTAAATTCAACATAATGAAAGGATCTTCTTAATGCATATTACATCTAAGAAAAGAGGCTGCACGTCTAGTTATAAAATGAAATTGTTACGATTTTAGTTGAAGATGTCAACATAGACAAATCAGACAAATAAAGTAGGTAAATTTTTCAGCTTTCAACAATATGAATACTGAATACATAGAAATACAGTATGTTACCAAAATGAGTTACATACACATGTAAATAACATCTAATTTACTTAAGAATTTCATTAATAGTTCAAAATTACGGTAAACTTGTAAGCAAAAAGTACAGAATTTTTTCACCATTTAAAAACTTGATGTTACCATACATAATTACTTATTTCACTTCTCAAGACTCTGCACAAAATTTCACTGATGTCACATAAAAGCAATGTCAAATGTATTACTTTTTGAAAGAGGGAGAGAAAAAAAATGGTGATGAATGTAGGTACCTTTTTAAGAAGAACAGTTTGTTTATTTGTCATCTTATCCAGTTCCTTAGAATCTTCTCCTAGTTTATCCTGCATCTCTTTCTCCTGACCCTGTAACATACAACAAACATATATAACAGTTCTCCCCCTGGTGCACCCTGGACTTACTCTACAGTACCCGCCTGGGTACCTCACACCATGTTTATCCACACATGTGCTATTATGCAAATGTAACTCCCCCAAAAACATAACAAAACTAGAACTATCACTAGATGTGATGTTTATTTGTTTGTTTTCAAAAGAGAAAGTGTTGCTGAATAAAATATTTGCAGTTTCAGTCAAAAGTGCAATATAATGCACATAACATGATTTATATACACATGCCAAGCACTAATGACAGTCGTTATTTTGTTTGTTTGTTTGTTTCATTTTACGCCTTTTCCAAACAGTATTTCAGTCATATAGGCGGGTAGTTTCCTAACCATCGTTCCTGGAGAGTTACACCAGTACTACACTACCTTCCTCCGAGCTAAACTACCAAAGCATCTACCAAGGATCGAACCCACGCCAGAGGTAACTGGATTAGAAGTCATCGACTCTAACCCCTCGACCACGGAGGCGGTTTGTGATAAATACCCCCCTCAAGACTGCTTCAGAAATGAGGGAATTACTAGTAACAGAATACCTTGTAAAAATTAAAATAGAGTTATGGTTATTACCATTATTTTTCAATTTATGCACTGGAAAATAAAAAGTAACAACGGACAAAAACTCTGAAAGAGTTCTGGTTTCTGTGCCCTGCGCTTACTCTCAATATACTTGACCATTGTATGAAAATGTATTGAATTCCAACTAGCAGTTTTCAAGTTATGCTCTGGACATGAAAAAAGCAATGGAAAAGTAACAAAGGGCAATAACTCTGGAATTACTTCAGATAGGGTTATGGTTCTTTGGCACTGCACTTCCTCTTATTGTGCTTGACCATTGTATGAAGTTGTTTTGAATTCCAAACAGTAGTTTTCAAGTTATGCTCCGCACAAGGAAAAGTACCAAAAAAGGGCAGTAACTCTGTAATTAATCAAGATGTAGTTATGGTTCTTGTGCCATGCACTTCCTCTTAATGTGCTTGACCATTGTATGAAGTTATATTGAATTCCAACCATTAGTCTTCAAGTTTTGGTCCGAACAAAAAAAGCAATGAAAAAGTTACAAAGGGCAATAACTCCGTAATTAGAGTTATGGTTCATGTGCACTGCACTTCCCCTCAGCTTTCAACCAATATGAAAAGAAAATTCTAACACAAACTCCAATGAACTTGATTCACATTATAAAGGATGATGTTTACATAAATAATTATACATATCTGTTATTTTTTTTTAACTAGAGAAACATATCTAAATTCACTTGTGAAATCACACTTACCCTCCAGTATTCTATATTATTTTGCAGTTCCTTTTGTTCTTTGTTCAACTTTTCTAAATTATCTTCCAAATCTGAAAAGTCATCAGGTACATTCTAATAAAACTGCTGGAATGTGTTAATTGATAAAGTTACTGTGGTTGAAATTAGCACTAACCTCGCAGCTAAAAACTAGAAGATTTCATATCGGGATAGAAAAACATTACTAATTCACAGTTTAAAATATAAGTTACCAGCTTGACATGCTTGTTAATTTTAATCCCAATTTTTTATGATTGTTTTGACGTCAAAAGCATAGAACATGACAAATAAAAGTCAAAACATAACATAATAAAGTTTTAGAACAGAACAAAGATATCATCGAATTACAAAGTAGCATCATTTTCATTATTCTCAGCATTCTGCTTCATTATATTACTTAAGACAACTTAAACCTTTCCGTTTAATAATTCAAATGGACTTATTCTTTCAATCTGGATAAAACCACAGATCATTTTTAGGAAAAAAATTTAATATATGTACCAACCGAATATCTTAACAATTCAGACCATGATCAGACATCACCAATATGTCAGCGAGCCTTGGTCCGAACTGGTTTAAAGTGTAGATTTTGTAACATTAAGGACTGATCAACAGTAAATAAAATATATACCGAAACAAAGTGTCCTTAATCTTAATGTAAGTTTTTAATTGATGAAATGATATTTTGATCATGTTTTAACAGAAACTGACATCTATCATTTGTTTGTTTTGTTTTACTGCACACCAACATTATCTAGGTCTTATGGTGTCCAAACAGGAAAAGATGATTTTGGCTGACCTCGGGTGTTAAAAACTTAAAACAACACCAGGGGTCAAAACCACCTAACCTGGAGCTAAGAAATGCATAGACTCAAGTTATTCAAACCCATTTAGTCGCCTCTTATGATCACAGAGGGATATCGGTGGCTCCATCCATCAGCCACAATAGGGGCATTTTATCAACTTTAAAAACCTTACAGCAAACATTGAAATGACAGACAGAGTAAGCATACCTTTCATAGAATTTTTTATTTCACTGAGTCTCTGGTCAACTTTACCGAGACTTTCAGCTGAGGTTGTCAGTCTCTCTTTCCGGTTCATCACAGCCTCCTCCTGCATCTCCCCTAAGATACGCTCCCTGTTCTTCATCAGGTTGTTTTGCAGCAAGTTCTCAAGTTTGTTCTTCTCACCTTCAAGCTGTGCGTAAATAATTGTAGACTACAATTAAAATTTAGCTTTCTTTTTGTTTACTTTATTTACCTTATACAAAACTATGTTATCATAACTAATGATCATGGCCAACTTTAAGGAGAAGATCTGAAGGTCCATTTCCATCCAGTATATCAGGCACTAGCATGCACATTGGTATAACAAAATATGTTTTGTTTTAATAGCTTGCTGATTGAATATATAATTTCCTTTTCTACAGTATAACTGTAGTAATAGGGTAATTTTTCTATTCAGAACTTGTAACATGCTAATTATAACAATCACTGTGAAACACACAAATATTCTAAATACCATTCCATAAACGTACCTGTACAACAAGCCAAACTGAAATAAAATGCCATGCTGTTCAAAATTAGTAAAATCTGTTTTGCACCGAAATACATACCTTTATTCTTTCCTTGAGTGAATCTTTATTTTGCTGGGTAAGAGTTTTGATTTGATCATTCAGTTTATCCATTTCCTCCTGGTCTTCTACACTCAGCTGAGACAGGAGATCGGTTCCCAGTTCTTCCTTCAGTGACAGGGCAGTTCCCTTCATGGCTTCTAAACTACTCTGTAAGTTGACTACACTTTTTCCCTGTAAATAGTCAAATCTATACATATACCATAATAACTATACACTTATTATAAATTTCATTAACCCAAGCCAATAATAGTGAAAAAAAATCCTTCTGAAATATGTAGAGAAGCTCACAGTAGTTACTTCCAGATTTAAAATTGCACCAGCAACTAATTAAAAGAAAAAAATAATTACTGCAAACAGTCAAATGTGACTGAAAAACTATTACTAAACCTGTGATGTAATAAAATACAAATGAGCCGCGTCACGACAAAACCAACATAATGGGTTTGCAACCAGCATGGATCCAGACCAACCATTCGCATCCGCCCAATCTGATCAGGATCCATGCTGTTCACTTACCAACTCTATTACAAGTAGAGAAAGTGATAGCGAACAGCATGGATCCTGATCAGACTGGGCGGATGCGCAGGCTCATCTGGATCCATGCTGGTCGCAAATGCACTATGTTGGTTTTGCCGTGACGCGGCTCAAATACTTTTTATTATCTTACTTTGCCTGGTTGAGTTTTCTGTAAGTTCTTTAACTCTTCTGTCATAAGCCTCACATCAGCTTTCATCTTCTCAAAGTTGTCCCTGTTCTTGCTATTTCTTGTCTCCATTTTCTGCATCTCGGACACAAGGTTATTGATCTGTCCCTCTATCTCCTCTAGCTTACTCTTGTGCTCACAATACTGGCTATCTTGTTGGGCAACCTACAAACATTACATAATTTCAATAGTTTTTTTTGTTTTGTTTTGGGTTTTACGTCACATCAACACAGTATAGGTCATATCGCGACGTTCCAGCTTTACTGGTGGAGAAAGACCTAAGGTGCCCTTCCGTGCATTATTTCAGGCACGAACGGGCACCCGAGTAGAACCACCGACGTTTCGTAAGCTAGCAGGATAGCTTCCTCACATGAAAGAATCCAAAGTCCCTGTCGGGATTCGAACCCACAGCGGTGAGGGGCAAGTGGTTTAAAGTCAACGACCTTAACCACTCTGCCACGAACGCCCCAATTTTAATAGTAACAGTTCCATGAATTGGTCTGAGAAGGCCTGTATCATATGGCTTCTATCCTGCTTGAAGTGAACTAGGCTAATCAAGTACAAAATGAATACTGTAAATACCCTTTAATTTTGGTTGTTAAGATTTTGTTCTTTTTTGTCCAAAAAGTGTTGTTTTTTTTCCTTCTTTTTTGAGTATTCATGAATTTTTTATGAATTTGCATCATTATTACATTCAAAATAGAAAGTGTCATGACAGTCATTATCATTTACAGTAAATTGATTTACATCTCAGAACAGTACCAGCCACATTTAATCAAGTCTTTTCTCTGTTTGATTTTTTCAAAGGCATTAATCATCCATTTAGCGTGTACTGGTTTAATAGTTGAGAGTTTTATGTCTATATCAAGTTTTTCGACATCAGTCAATTAAATGTGCCCAAAGGCAAGGTCATGCATCAAAAAAGTAGCCTCTTAAAACTGTAATTTAGGCCGTAGCGACTTAATATCAGCGGAATTCACTGTTACTACCAATCCGCAAAAGTTTGCCTCGTGAAAAATGTGAAATATTGTATACGCGAACATTTCTAGGAATACAGTACCTTCAGCAGTTACAATTGCGTATACATGATGACCAAACTTAATAGTAGTTTAATCATCTGAAAATCTTATTTGATAGTATTAGATAAAGAAATTTAAAACTCCTAATGCCACGCTTCACAGCATTAAGAAAAGTTTGAGATATAATTTTATCACAGCTCTATTAAAGCTCTATTTATGTACTTTGTAGAAACATGTACCTTTTGTGCATATTCTTCCTTTGATTTGTGGAGATCAAGTCTAGATCTTCGGTTGTCATAGTGACCACCTGTAAGAGCACCTCTTCTTGATACCTGGTCACCTGTAATAGATATCATTCTGTCAGCAAATGTCACTTTAGTTACACAAGTTCATGGAATCAATTATTGAAACATAAAAAAGTGTAAGAAATAAGGATTATCACAAAACATGTGAATACTATTAGTGTTATATTATTAAGTTTATATAGAATTTGTATTTTTGTTTTACAGTGCACCAACACAGTATAGTTCATATGGCACCAAATCAGGAACGATGAGTTTGGCTAACATCGGATGTTAGAATCTTCAAAGCAAAACCATGGGGTCAAAACCACACCATCTGCTGTAGCTAAGAGATGCATAGACTCCAGTTATTCAAATCCATTTAGTCGCTTTTTATGAGCATGCAGGGATAAACGATTGCTGCAATTCTTACTCCTCAACCATTAAAAAAAGCAACCCTTAAGCCACAGGGGCCACAGAATCCATTTTAGTTCAATTATGTAGGAAGCTTTAAGCTTATAAACATGCGTTCCAATCCATTTCTGTAACTTAACTAGTACTGAGCTATTAGTTTAAAGTTTTTTATTCAAGGAAACAATGGTGTCCCTTTTTAAGTGGTTTGAACCATCCTTAGATTACAAGTCTGATGTGTAAACCACTCGGCAATGCCGCCACTTAAAAGTTTACAATTTTAACATAAGAAAATAATTTACAGACTGACCATCAAGTGTAATACAGTCAAGGTTCTGAGTCCTAGCTATCTGTGTGGCCACTTCCATACTTCGGCAGATTAGAGTTTTAGAGAAGACATGTTTCAACGCAGGACTGTATTTATCATCGTAACGGAGTTTGCTTATCATAGGAATGGCATCCTGAAATATATAAACCATTGATTCAATTTAAATTTATGACTAAAAAAATTCCTTCAGCTCACCATTGTTTGGCAATAGTAATTCATTGCTTATCTGCTGATACAGCAATATAAGGTATATATATTTACATATTTAACATTTATATCACCCAATTAACCAACAAACTTACAAGCAAAATATATATGCCTTAAACTTTGCATTCTTCACCAACAATGCATCAAAAAATCATTTTTATTTCCTAAACATATGTATTATAGTCATAACATTTTAAAAGATAATCAACCATTGATAAAGGGTTGAAATTTTTCAGTCTCCTATCACATGCAATGACTGAATCATTTTTCTCACTCACAAAAACATACCAGAAATTAAAATTTTTCAGTTATAACTACTTTCATTGCACATGAAGCTTTACAACATTTATTGCAGGAGAGGTCAGGAATTATGCTACACAAAATGTTAGAAAGTTTGGTTGATGTAAACCAGAAATTTCTTAATTCAATACTTTTTTTATTTGTTAAATTTACTTTGCCAGATAATTTGTTTAAATGTATTTTCTCTAATTGGATTTGAAACGGTTCACTGCCACCAACATTTTTTGCAGGTCTTAATTCCAAGAAAGATTGAGATATGAGCTGCATCATGACAAAACCAACGTAATGCATTTGCGACCAGCATGGATCCAGACCAGCCTGCGCATTCGCTTACAAACCTTTTAACAAGTAGAGAAACTGATAGCAAACAGCATGGATCCTGATCAGACTGCGCGGATGCTGGTCGCAAACGCATTATGTTGGTTTTGTTAGGACGCGGCTCATATACATGTGTTGGTGACTCAGTTTTGGTATTTAAAATTATGAAATCTTCAAAATTAACAACAGACACTATAACATTAAAAACAAGCAATTATCATAGTATTGCAAGCAATCCATAAGTCCCCTACCGGTAAGAGCCCAAGCAACATTCTGAGGGGCCATTGGCCATTCACTTAGGTTCCTATTTTAAGTAAATTTGTTGAAAAAGTTCTTTAAAAGTGATCACAGGAAACAGTTTTTATGTACAGACAGACATACTGAAGGACACTCTAAAGTTATTTTTTAAACATCCCTGTTATCAAAATATAACATTTTTAAAATCCTATCATGATTGAAGAAGTTGGAGTAAAAATTACCAATTTCTCAAAAAAAAGCCTAAGTTCAAAAGGGGCATAATTCTGGAAATAGTCTTGCTAGAGTATTGAACACACACAAATGTTGAGTGACAATAAGAAACATTTATATGAAGTTTGAAGTAGATACATTCAGAAAAAGAAGTTATTAAAAAAAACAATGTTTTTTTCATGAAAATTTTAAGTTCAAGGGAGGTAATTCTGATAAATTTTGTGCTAGAGTTGTAAACCTTGTCACATATGATGTTGTTCAAGACAAGCAACTTATATTTAAAGTTTGAAGAAAATACCTTAAGAAATAAAGAACTTATAGTGAAAAAACTTAAAAACTAGAATCAGAAATCTTGAAATTCAGTCTATTTGTTGCCATAGCAACCAGAATTTTCAACATAGGAAGATAAAAAAGGATGTGCATAATTTCCATACTGCCATCTACCCATATGTCAAGTTTCATAAACATATTTTCAGTACTTTTTGTGTTATCACTGGATCCAGGTTATGTGTAAAATTTGCCATATTTTCAGTCTATTTGTTGCCATAGCAACCAGAATTTTCAACATAGGAAGAAAAGAAAAAGACGTGCATAATCTCCATACTGCCATCTATCCATATATCAAGTTTCATAAAAATATTTTCAGTACTTTTTGCGTTATCGCGGGATCCAGGTTATGTGTAAAATTTGCCATATTTTCAGTCTATTTGTTGCCATAGCAACCAGAATTTTCAACATAGGAAGAAAAGAAAAAGACATGCATAATCTCCATACTGCCATCTATCCATATATCAAGTTTCATAAAAATATTTTCAGTACTTTTTGCGTTATCGCGAGATCCAGGTTATGTGTAAAATTTGCCATATTTTCAGTCTATTTGTTGCCATAGCAACCAGAATTTTCAACATAGGAAGGAAAGAAAAAGACGTGCATAATCTCCATACTGCCATCTATCCATATATCAAGTTTCATTAAAATATTTTCAGTACTTTTTTGCGTTATCGCGGGATCCAGTTTTGTGGACGGACGGACTGACGGACAGACAGACGGACGGAGGGTAAACCTAAAGTCCCCTCCGGTAAACCGGTAGGGGACTAATAAGTCACTTTTATGTACAAAACAAGCTATAAATTATCTATATATACTTACATTAGTTTCTGGATAGACTGTGTCCCTGTTATCTAATCTGTTAAGAGGCATGAAAGTTACCTCCCCTGGTAAATGTTGTCTATTCATCTCCTTCAAAATAGCTGTACCTGTCTGATCACTGTCTACTATATGATGGAATAACCTGAAATAAACCAGATGTCTTTTCTTGATATTTATAGCTGATATGCAGTCTTAATAGCAATTGAAAATTATATCAGTTTTCTTGCTAGTTGGTCAAAAATCCCAATTGACACAGCCGTGCCAAAGGAGGGTTATAATTGTAAATAACTAACTAATAACTAACAGACCTGAAATCAAATCCCATAGTATGAGAACATGTGTTCGATGCTGTATGCCAAATATCAAGAGGCTGTGATAAGTAGTTGCTGAGAAAACTGGTATGAAAAGTTTTTCCCCGCCCCCGACATTCATCATACTATAACCCGGGTTTGAACCTGTGCAACCTGGCCAAAAATTCACAATTCTAATCAAACCCCCACTGAAACCCTAAAGAGATCTAAAGATTGCTGGCCACATGAGTTCAAACCTGTCAAAGCAAAGCAGCTGTTTGCTGGAGCATGAAACTTTACACTCATTGCTTAGTACTAATTGGTTACTCTATAAGCTTATTATACCCGCAAAGTCAAACTAAAATTAATTCTGTGTAAACATTTAAATATGGATAAAATATTCAGCACGATGGAGAAAGAAAAAAGATGCAACTCAATGTATTATATCAGGTTAAACAAGTGGTAACTAGGAGGAACCAACCACACTATAACTTGACAACTTCCACACATTGAACTTTTTTCTCCATCCAATATAAGGATTTGAAACTATAATTTCAGCTTTTAACTCAGGTTTTTTTCCCCATGATTTTGGGAACATGACCCATATCCATGGAATTGGAAATTTCAGTGATGTTTTGTTAAAAAATCCCTTAATTTACCTCCCTCCAGCGGTGACCTCTACACATGTGAAGAATGTTTTGTCACATTCAAACATCTGGATGAGCGTCCCGTAGTATCCGTTAATGAGATCTTGGTTAATGTTACGGTCCCTGAACGACTGTAGAACTTTCTGAACACTGCTGATACCATTCAATGTTGCCTAAAACATAAAACACAGATGCCAAAATGATATTTTCTTTTCAAATATGCCTATTTTTTCATGGCTTGGTGAAAATCTGTTTACTTTTGAAAACACATTCAATGTTGTCTAATACTTAAAAGAAATCAATGTTATAAAACAGAAACTTTACCCTACTCCCCTAAGCACAAACAATGAACCAAACAATGCTTTTATATCAAATATTTCTATTCAGTCAAATCTTTCTGGAAAAAGTGTGGCATAATTGTTAATGTATATGGTCAAACACCCATGTAATAAACAAAAGATATTTCTTTCTTTTTTCAATAATTCTTTATCCAATCACCACTGTTTATTCAATAGAGCAGTGGTTACCTCATTGTATGTTATTCACCTATGAAACTTAGTTCACAAGTTCAGTCTGTGAAATTTTAATTAGAATATTGCTTCATTTTGTAACTTGATAATCTATCATACACTGTACCCTTTCAGTATTTCCATATTGGTTTTCTTTGCAATATAAAAAGTTAGGATATCAATTTCTTTAGGGCCTGCTTTTTAGGTCACAAAATAGCAATTTACAGGAAGAGTTTTTTTTGGTAAGATTTTACGTCAGAGATCATATGGCAACTTTCAGCTTTGCTAATGGGGGAAGACCTCAAGTATCCCTATGTGAAATATTTCAAGCATAGGCAAGGCACCGGAGTAGAATTTCAGACATTCTGTTAGCTAACTGGATAGCTCCCTCACAGGAAAGAATTCTGGAAGGGAGATGTCACAAAGTTTATCATGCTGAAAACACAATGTAATTTGCCTTTGACATCAATATAGAGCAAGGCAAGCTTGTATATCCATGCAGTCTGATAAGGGTTTATTCCGTTGGTAGCTTAATTTTGGTTACTGGTATTTTGATACTCAAAACTCCTTAAAATTTAAACAGACTGTCCCAAATTCAAAAGCAGAGAAAAACCATCACACAAACTGCAGTATAAGGGTTAAATTTAAATTTCTATACAAAATATTGTTTACCTTTCCTGTCATTGATCGCAGACCTTGCTCTTTTTTGGTTAGTTCATCTCTAAGAGATACAAGTGTTTGTTGTAATGCGTTCTCCTCTCTCCATAATGCACTGTAAATAACAAACAATTAAAGCATTGCTGACCAAACTATTTCATCATACATAATGTTATATTAAAGAGGTGTGATAGATAGGACTTTAATGTGAACAAGAGTCTGACTAATGTAGAAACATTCTACTTTGCATTGTTTGCCAAGGAACAGGTTATTTTACAAGGTTAAAATATTTTTAACACAATTTGAAGCCATAGCAGCCAAACTGCAAATTCAGTTTTATATATCAACAGCAACAGAAGCAAGGTTGCCTTTTCAAGATAATCATATCATGTACATAGCCGCATTTTTTATATATTAATAGGTTCATGCCTATCTATTGATTATCTTACAGTTTCTGCTTACTGAATGCTGCCCATACATAGGTTTATCATGTCACTACATTGATTTCTGTTGATAAAGTGCATGCCTGAATTTGATGTCATAAATTTAGCTTTTATCAGTCACCCTCTACTTTATCAGATTTCTCATCAATACATAATGAAATAAAATGAAGAGAATGGAAAATTTTACCTCTTTCTAGTTTGAAAATATTGAACTGATATATATATATAAACTTTGCATCAAATATATATGTGGACTTAAAAAGTCTCTCTTACAGTTGAATAACAATATGACCCTTGGCATATTAACGCACATGAGAGGTTTTTGTTTCATTTGAAACTTAAAGAAAGAAATGTATATCAAAACTGCAAACATGATAAATAGAATAGCAAACAGGTGTCTGATATTACAGAATTTGTAAGGCATGGCACAAAATTTTTCTTCTTTTTAGCCTTGCCTGATAAATTTTGTAATATCAGACACTAGCATGGTATGGACCTTTCCGGTTTTTTGTAGCGGAACACCTTTTCCATGCATTGCTAGGTCAACTGCTCACAAACAGTTTCACAAACAAAACCATGTGTTCTTTTGTGCAGACCAGGTCAACCAGTGACTATGTATATCTCAGTGTAGCAATTGGATAACAAGTAAGCCAATAAACATAAATCTGTAAACACTGGACAGGTCCATTCACAAGTATAACACAATACCTTCTTTCATTTTGCAGTTCATCTTTCTTGGCCTTCATCTCATTATAACTTTTGTTGTTTGTTTCGATAATGTCTTTATGTTGTTCAACTTTTTGATTAATTTCCTGAAAAATACATTGTATATGTACAAATTAAAATAATCAAATATCAATCAATATGGAACAGCTTTTAAAATAAAAGAAACCAAAAGGGGCAAAAACTTGTATTATCCTTAAAAACAATTCAGGGAATCATATAAGTTCAAACAAAAGGTAACAACATAACAAAAATTATGAAGGCAGTATAAACTACTGGTGTATTAATATATATTATTGTTATAAATAGCCGTTCAAGTTAAGCTGACTGAATTAACATAAAATACTGCATGCTTGAATGTCACCTTTCACTAAACAAAGCTAATGTTTATATCAAAATGTAACAAGCAATTATAGTATTGCAAGCAATCCATAAGTCCCCTACCGGTTAGAACCCCGGCGACATTCTGATGGGCCATTGGCCATTCAATTTTACCAGTGAATGAATGACATGAATGAACTTAAATCTTTTGATTTCTAAGTTTGTCTATATCACAGTAATGTGTTAAGTTTCCCTGCCTAGTAAGGAAATTATGTTTATACAACCTAGTCATATTATTACGATGAGGGATCTTAAAGTAAATCCTACAAGGAATGAAGATGTTGGAGTAAAAAATACCAATTTCTCGAAAAAAAAACTAAGTTTAAGGGGGACATAATTCTGAAAATAGTCTTGCTAGAGTATTTAACCTTCTCAAAAATGTTGAGTGATAATAAGAAACATATATATGAAGTTTGAAGTAGATACATTAGGAAATAAAGAAGTTATTTAAAAAAGACAACATTTTTTTTCATAAAAATTCTAAGTTCAAGGGAGGTAATACTGATAATTTTTGTGCTAAAGTTGTAAACCTTGTCACATATGATGTGGTTGATGACCAGAAACTTATATTTAAAGTTTGAAGTAAACACCTTAAGAAATAAAGAACTTATAGTGAAAAAGCTGAAAAATTTAAATCAGAAATCTTGAAATTCAGGCTATGTTGCCATAGCAACCAGAATTTTCAACATAGGAAGAAAAAAAAAGATGTGCATAATCTCTAGACTGCCATCTACCCATATTTTAAGTTTCATAAAAATATTTTCAGTATTTTTTGAGTTATCACTGGATCCAGTTTATGTGTTAAATTTGCCATATTTTCAGACTATTTGTTGCCATAGCAACCAGATTTTCAACATAGGAACAAAAGAAAAAGACGTGCATAATCTCCATACTGCCATCTATCAATATATCAAGTTTCATAAAAATATTTTTAGTACTTTTTGCGTTATCGCGGGATCCAGTTTTGAGGACGGACGGACTGACAGATGGACAGACAGACAGAGGGTAAACCTAAAGTCCCCTCCGGTCAAAACCAGTAGGGGACTAATAACAAAATGGCTGCCACTTCTGGCAAGGGAGGTAAATATTGTAAAAATCTTGAACTATCTGTATTTTCAGATTACCTCCATGCTGAAAATGATCAACATGTTACAAATTTATATGAGTTGTAATAAACTAATAAACTTACTGTAATTCTTGTTTCCAGCATATCCCTTCTCTTTTCTTCTTGCCCAGTGTCTTCTGTCAACTTTCTAATCTGTTATAATATACCAGATATATGAGCCACGTCACAACAAAACCAACAAAGTGTGTTTGCGACCAGCATGGATCCAGACCAGCCTGCGCATCCGCGCAGTCTGATCAGGATCCATGCTGTTCGCTGTTAGTATCTCCACTTGTAATAGAGTTGGTAAGCGAACAGCATGGATCCTGATCAGACTGTACGGAGGCGCAGGCTGGTCTGGATTCATGCTGGTCGCAAACCCACTTTGTTGGTTTTGTTGTGACGCGGCTCAATTATATACTTCCATTACACTTAACTTTATGAGAATAAACTCATATTCCCTTTTCCTGTCTCTAAACTGTAGCAACTTGTCAATTTACTTAAATATATATGTTACTTTTTAGCTTTTAACTATTACATAATAATTTGGTTGTCTCCTGTATCAAATAATAAAGTAGAAATTTATATGTCTTAAGTATTGAACATTTTCTAAACTGCTTAATCAACATGATAGTTATACTCATAATACTGAAAGTTTGAAGTAGGAAATGACAAACACTAGCAAAGTTCTATCAAAGTCTATAAAATTACAGTTCAAACTAAGCAAATTCTAGGGCAAAAGTTTGTGGATATTGTCAAAACCATTGCATAATTTGTTCTGAACATTACACTTTATTCTACTTGGTTTTAATTCTTTAAATTTTAACTTTGAGAGAAGTTTGAGTCCTTATTTTCCATAATACATAAAATATTAGATTTGGTAGTCATAACAATACTGTTCAAGATATTCTTTGCTTAAATTTGATAATAGAAAATATTGATAACTACTACACCGTCTCTTATGAAATATAAAATATACATGTTTTGACTAAACACAAAGTAGATATGCTACGTTTAAAACCCTTCACATTATATGAAACTGGCAGTTTTTTTTAAGAAAGGACCACCTTCACTTGACCTGAAATATGGGACAGAATTTCCCATACATAGTTGATTCATTTTTTACTCAAATTAGACATATCTAGTAAGAATTTTATAGATTTCAATTAATATTTGTGACTAAAATATTTTACTCATGGATGAGCATAGTATACAGGGTTGTCATTAAGAGGTGGCAGGAGGCCAAAATGACTGTCTCAAATGCATTTTGGGTCGTCTCAAAACTTAGAAAACACTCTTTGCTATATGTGATATTAAAACAAAAATAACAGCCTCAAATTCAAAATGAACCGTCTTAAAAAAAAAACAACTTAATTACAACCCTGGTATATCTTAAGTTTAATTTGTTACTATCCATTCTTTTTGTACATTACTTGAGGCCAATACAACGAAAATTTGAAATTAAAAATATAAACAAACAAAAAAACAAACAAACAAACACAAGACCTGTTCTTCCTTGTCTTTGATAGCTTTGTTAAGGGATTTGAGTTCATTCTTGATCCAGTTATCCCTCTCATCTCGGGAAGTAAACTGATTGCCACGCCCTTGTTTAGCATATAACTCTTTCCTCCTCTGTTCTGATGCTTGTAACCTGTTTATATATGTAACCCACGATTTATCGATTTTACTTGATAACATGTTACATTTAGATGTACAGATTTAATTTCATCGCTAAAAGACAAATATTTATGTTATTGAGGATGAATATCATTTTTTATTCCAATGTTCACTATATAACAATATCGGAGCTGTTTTGTTTTTTTTAAAAGCTACACGGTTACATCACTATTACAATTATTTACTTTATTCTCTAATGTCATCAACAATAACAGAAGAAGTAATATCAATCCCTCAATATTTATATCAGATATTAATAAAAATAAGAAAGAAAGAACTTGGTATTGTATAATCATTTAATAATTCAATCCATTACACGTTGCTATAAAAACGTATTTTACAATTTGTCACTCTATTGTTTGATTGTATTGCTGTACTTTGTATTTTGGGCCCGAGGCCTATATTACTAGAAATAAACTCAAGTTCAAGTTTATTTAGATATTGCACATATCATAAAATATTATCATACTAAAATCACATCAATCTGTGAACAAATATTGAAATATCTAACAATAAATTGAAAATTAAAATCAAACATGTGACAATTTTGCCCTTTTTTTAAAATTATTCTTCAACGATACTGGCTTTTTGCCCCCCAACATCAATGTAATTTCAAGGATATAACATAGGTCAACCTTTATTGTTAAATTACATTCAAAGCTGTCATGAATGTTCTCTTGATCCCTTGGTTACTTCACGCATGTCCTTTATTAGACAAATTGCCAAATGACACAGTCACATGAACCAACCCAAATATGACCTTTTAGCTTTTTTCATCCTTAACCTGCTCGAACTTTAATTCCACCAGTATCAAGCCAGGCCACTTTGCATGTCTATGCAGTCTGACCGGGCTCTATACTCTTGCCTGACATAATTCAAATATTCATCCTGATATCCCTTAAACTGATAATGAAAAGTTCCTAAAATGAAAGCTGGACGAGTCCATTTAATAAAATCAGCAGGTTAAGGGTAAAATGGGCTGTAACGCATATTCTAATCAAGAATACAGTTTAGCAAACTTGCATCAGGCAATTCTTTAGAATTTCAAAGTTGAAAAAAAGAAGACATTACAAATCTTAAGCCTTCAACAACTAAATATATGACCTGCGTCACGACAAAACCAACAAAGTGGGTTAGCGACCAGCATGGATCCAGACCAGCCTGCGCATCAGGGCAGTCTGATAAGGATCCATGCTGTTCGCTTACCAACTCTTTTACAAGTGGAGAAACTGACAGCAAACAGCATGGATCCTGATCAGACTGCGCGGATGCGCAGGCTGGTCTGGATCCATGCTGGTCACAAACGCATTACGTTGGTTTTGTTGTGACGCGGCTCATATATATAATCAATGTTACTAGTAGATACTTACTGTTGGGTCACATCCTCTTCACGGTCTCTCAAAGATTCATACTGAGGTGTTATGTTCTCTAAAGATGTCTGTGTCTTAGCAATTTTCTCATTCACCTTTCTCAAATCTTCCTCCAACTTTTTCTGTGAGATCAAAATCAAAAGGTTCAGAGAAGTGAATATTTTGCAAATAACAACCTTACACATAAACAACACAAAAACCATTTTGTGAGTCCTAAAATTAACAGGAATATTTCTGAAAACATTCACCTTTGCACTTTGGGTAAGAAATTACATGTATGATGAAAACAAGGCATTTTTTTGGTCTTTTAAATACAATGTTTCTTCCAAACACACAAACCTTTGCTTTGGCATCTCCCTCTAGATCATCTTGTATATCTTTAATGGTGAGTTCAAGTTTAGCTTTCTGTTTGGTGAGTTCTTGGTTCTCAGTCTGAAGTTGTTCCTTCTCATCAAACACTGTCTGCATACGTGTCTTCAACTCGCGCAGATCTTTGTTGATTGACTATAGACATAATGAAAGGTCATCATTAACTACTACTTAACTTGACATGTTATTTCAATACATATATATTCTTTTGACTATTTCAGTACTGTTTATTTTTAGTTTGACATTTACAAGTAATCTATAGATAATAACTACATTATTTAGTATTTAGAAGTTCAACTATAGGATGAAACTGCGACTTAAAAATATTGCAAATTGTCAGCAAAATATATAAAAATTGTTCTACAACAAGAATGTCGAACGACACATATACCCCCCTTTCTAGCCATTGACTCACATAATTGGTAATTATGGAAAAATCAACCAAAGCCATTTTGACATTAAAGGCCCCTGTGACCTTGACCTTTGACCTAGTGACCCCAAAATCAATAGGGGTCATCTACTAGTTATGACCAATCACTATGTGAAATATGAAGACTTTGTGATACACACTTTTCAAGATAATCAGCGGAAACCATTTTGACATTTAAGGCTTCTGTGACCTTGACCTTTGACCTAGTGACCCCAAAATCAATAGGGGTCATCTACTAGTGATGACCAATCACTATGTGAAATATGAAGACTTTGTGATACATACTTTTCAAGATAATCAGCGGAAACCATTTTGACATTTAAGGCCCATGTGACCTTGACCTTTGACCTAGTGACCCCAAAATCAATAGGGGTCATCTCCTAGTTAAGACCAATCACTGTGTGAAATATGAAGACTTTGTGATACATACTTTTCAAGATAATCAGCGGAAACCATTTTGACATTTAAGGTCCCTGTGACCTTTGACCTAGTGACCCCAAAATCAATAGGGGTCATCTACTAGTTATGACCAATCACTATGTGAAATATGAAGACTTTGTGATAAATACTTTTCAAGATAATCAGCGGAAACCATGTGGTCTACCGACGGACAGACCGACAGACAGACAGACAGACCGACATTAGCAAAACAATATACCCCCTCTTCTTCGAAGGGGGGCATAATTAATAAGTTGCAATAGCATTAATAAATCATGGTGTAACTAGTTTGAACATACCCAATCTAGCTCAATTAAAGTTTATATGGTTATTTATGCATGTTTGAGTCTGTACCGGAAACTAACCAGCTCTGAAGCCATGAAGAAACCTGGTTGTTACCTTAATGCAGCTCAAACCTACACTCTTAGTTTGATAGGCAAACATTTTACAAATAGAACACCAATCCTCTTTAATAATATTAATGGTTAATATTTATCCCCCCCCCCCAAATTAAGTTCATAACAGACATTCATGTTCAGTAAGAAAGCCATGGAAAGTGGCTTAACCTAAGCTTAGGTTTGTTGCACTGATACATAGGTCCAAATAATATATATACATTTTTTTATAAAAAAAATGGCACAGTAGTTGTGGCCTTTGTAAAAATATATATATACAAAACATGTAAATAACATACCCACAGGTAAATTAAATACCCATAGGTAAATTATGCACCAACAGGTAAATAACATACCCACAGGTAAATTACGTACCCACAGGTAAATTATGTACCAACAGGTAAATAACGTACCAACAGGTAAATTACATACCAACAGGTAAATAATGTACCCACAGGTAAATTACATACCAACAGGTAAATAACATACCCACAGGTTAATTACATACCAACAGGTAAATAACGTACTCACAGGTAAATTACGTACCCACTGGTAAATTACATACTCACAGGTAAATTACGTACCAACAGATAAATTACGTACCAACAGATAAATTACCTATCAACAGGTAAATTACGTATCCACTGGTAAATTACATACCCACAAGTAAATTACATACCAACAGATTAATTACGTACCCACTGGTAAATTACATACCCACAGATAAATTACATACCCAAAGGTAAATTACGTACCAACAGATAAATTACGTACCAACAGGTAAATTAAATACCTTGACTTTATCATTGGCGGCTTGTTGAAGGTCTCTGAACTTTTGTGACTGTGCTCCACTGTTATCTCTTTTCTCCTGAAGCTCGTCAAGTTTCTTCTTAGTGTCGCGTAACTCATGGTCGTGTATCGTGTATTCTAGTGATCTAAAATATAGGACATAAATACAACAATAATTAACTGACATCTGTTGCTAGTATTCAAAACGCCAATCAAGTATTCCATCGCTTACAAATGTACACTGATCAAAGACAAAACCTGGTTTTCATAGATAAATAACAATTATTTGTGTAATTACAAGTTTTCAAGCGTTAATTTGTTTAAATTCATATTGAGAAGGAAATTTCATCAAAAATACCAGCAAGGTCCTGTTATGATATAGGGGTGTCATCGATTCAATCGAAATCGGTGTATCAACGATCTTTGTTATCCGATTCAATATCAATTCCATTTTTTAAATATCGGATATCGAATGCACATATATTTTTAGCTAAAGAGACTTTAGCGAACAGGATTTATATAACTGATAGACCTGTTTACTGTCGCCAAATGTCAAAATAAATGCGACATATAAAGTACTGGAAGCCAGAAACATTTTTTTTCTAAAATGAAAAAGGAAATCAGTGCCAAAGTTACCTCCCAGTGTCTCTAACGAATGCTGCCTAATTTCGTTGTAATCTCGCACGTCTACTAAGTGGATGTCAAGACCCCTCAATTCAGATTTTAAAAAGGGAAAATGCCGAGAAAAATTTGTCAGTGTTTCTTTGTAAAAATTATGGTTACAAAATGTTAAACTTTAATAATTATTCAGGTTCTTAACACTATAATTTGCCAATTAAATCTGGCTTAATTGGAATGGCAAGGACGGGACTTAGCATGATCAGTAACTACGTAATAGCAACAACAACAACAAAAGTAAAATGGAAAAGGCTTTAAACTTTATAGTTTGCATTTATAGCTATATGATTAAAAAAGAAACAAATTGTTCAGTTTTCATAGTTTATCTTTTTTGCATTTGTCTTAATATAACTGCTTTGTCAGTGTCCTTAGGAAACATTTAAAAAGATCAAAAGCTAAAATTTAGCCTGGCAATCGATATATCGCTGTATCGCCGATAATTCATTACCGATATATCGATACAAAAATCGTTATCGATGACACCTCTATTATGATACACTCATATTTGGTGCATACTCTGACAGACTATGGCTGATATTTGAATACAAAATGTATTGATTATTTATGAATACATTATTTGACAATATTTATTATTTATGCAGAGATTTTTAACTTGTATTCCTCGTTGTGTACAGCTTCTGAATGCAGTATAATGACAATACATTTGTGACTGTATGAAGTGATTTTTTCCCCTATTTTCAAAACAGCCTGTGGCTTTCCGAATTGGAAAAATATAGCAAGATAAATCAGAAAAGGGGGGAAACCTGAAATCTGATTCCAACAACTGAGAATGGAAATTACCAACTCATTTTTATAAAATTTTCATTTTAAAATTCATTTTAACATGCAGAGGCTGTCTATAGGGACAGTTTTCAATAATTTAGCTGATATAAGTCAGATACTGTTATGTCACTGTTCTTGTAAGGAAGAGCACAAGGTATTTTAGGGGAAAATATTTGCATTTTTATGGGAAAATAGACCTATTTTGAGCTAGGGGATTCAGCCTTTATTCGGCTGTAAAATGCATTGAAAACAATCACTGGTATGATAATATTAAGATAAAATATCACAAGAAAAATAACTATACCTTCTCATCTTGTCCCATTTTTGATATTCTTTCAGCTCTTCCTTTTCATTTTCTAATGTGGCCAGTCTTTCCTCAATATATTTCAGCAAATCGTTTATTTTCTCTCTTTTACCCTCTGAAACAGTCAATGTGATTAATTCATAAATTTATAAATAGAAGACTGAATTAAAGCACATGCATGTATACAATTATCACATATCCATATACATGTAGTGTACAGTTTCAAGGTTATTCTAACATACAATTACTTATCAGTGCAACATTGCACTTACCATCAATAAATCAAAAGGCATATAACCATAAACTTAAGTTAATACTGAATACATGTATATAGCTCATTTGTAATAACAATCATGACCTATAAAAGCAAATTTTAGAATAAAATTCAGTATAAATTTGCTGTTTCCTTGAGATGAGTAAATGAAGTATAAATTACCTGTTTTGTTTGAAAATATCTAAATTCAGGATAAATTACCACTTCCTATTCAGTGTAGATTACCCATTTCCCTGAGAATATCAAAATTGGCTGTAAATTACTTATTTCCCTAAGAATATTCTAAATTCAGTATAAATTACCGGTTTTCCTGACAATATTCTAAATTCAGAGTAAATTACCTGTTTCCCTGAGAATATTCTTAATTAATTGTAAGTTACCCATTTCCCTGAGAATATTCTAAATTCAGTATAAATTACCAGTTTCCCTGAGAATATTCTAAATTCAGAGTAAATTACCTGTTTCCCTGAGAATATTCTAAACTCAGTGTAAATTACCTGTTTCCCTGAGAATATCTTTGCTTTCTTCCTTCCTTTCATCATATACTTTTGTTCCTGCCACTTCCCTTAACAACTTTAACCTCTGTGAATCGGGAGCTGTTGCCATCTGATTGATCTGAAATGGCCCGGGGAAAAAAACAACGAATTATAACACCTTAAAATAATAAAATCTTACCAAAATGCATTTACATGGCAGCATGATAAGACTATCAGTATTTAACTATAAAAGGACCCAAACTATTTCAAAATATATGAAAAAGTTATGCACTCTTGTCTAGACATGGAAGGAGGAGGGGGGTGGTGGTGGTGGGGGGGGGGGGTGAGAGAGGTAAGTCTTAAGTATTCCTAAAAGGGCACATATTTTTGTCAAAAATGTTACATTCTCCTGCCTACAATAGGTGGTTATGAGTCTTAAAAAATAAATTCTAAGTTTCAAAGCATTACCTAAATGGATTGAGTGAAAAAGAAAGGTTGTCTAAGACTTGACCAAAGTGTGACCTTAATATGGAATCAAGATGGCCAGGGGTGAGTATCAAAGACAGCTTTCCCCATCTCTCCAAAAGCAACTATCTAAAACTATCTGAAATAATTAATTTCTTATCTTACGAACACAATCTATCCTGCATAAAGCATTTAATACAGATGGAGTGGAAAAATGTAATCCATTTATATGCTACAAGCTCCCTGGAAAATGCGATAAGCATACAGAATTTGACCAAGAAGAAACTTTGTGTTTAGGATGTCTATGACAAGTTATCATTACAACCACACTAATTTCACCAAAAATTATGATATAACAATGTATTACTCACCTTTCCTTGCTTCACAATGTAGTATGGATTACTCCTGGAGAAGCCAGCACTTTCTAATAAGTTCATTACATCTCCTTTACTGAAATTTACAATATATACATTCCTATATAAGTTTTCCTGATGAACCATATATATATTTGTATGTTAGCTACACTACAAGCTGGAAAATGTTAAGAATATGACCAAAAGTTAAGCACAATATGAAAGCTTGTATAACAATGGTAATACATATATAATCAAACATTTATTAAAGATAAATTGCTATTTTTGTATAGTATCTTAAACCATGATGTTTCTTGTCTTACTTGTGGCATAAAATTTGTGTATTTTCTACAATAATCATAGGGCTATCATTGATGAAAAATGTACGATATATCGTAAGCTGAATAGAAAATATGACATACAGATACCCACAAATTGTCAAAACATTATTTGAGCCGTGCCACGGCAAAACCAACATAATGGATTTGCGACCAGCATGGATCCAGACCAGCCTGCTCCTCCGCGCAGTCTGATCAGGGTCCATGCTGTTCGCTATCAGTTTCTCTACTTGTAATAGGGTTTGTAAGCCAACAGCATGGATCCTGATCAGACTACGCGGAGGCGCAGGCTGGTCTGGATCCATGCTGGTCTCAAACGCATTACGTTGATTTTGTCATGATGCGGCTTATTTAGTTTACAGAGGAATATTTGATTGAATCTTTTCGTGATTTTTTTTAATGAAAAAAAAATCAATTAAATGAAATTTACTTACGTGACCATTTTCTTATCCAGAAAATACTGATCTTTCTTTGAGCCAATAACTCGACGTAACACCACCTCATCTTTATCAATCTACAAAATTAATATACCATTACTTAATAAATCAGCCCAGCTTTAATGAAAGAATTTATAAGTGATAGTATGACCCAGTGGTTAACACATGAAACTAGAAATATAAGTTTGAGAAAAATCAATATTTATACTTATTGCTTAGTACTGATTAGTTCCAGGAGGGACACAAGAGTGTATCTACAAGATTATAGCTTCCTTAACATAAGGCATTTTTAACACTGAATTTGTTTTTGACACAATTCAACATTGTTTTTTTCCCCTGAACAAACATATATCATAGCATGGTCTCTAGCTTTAGACATGTAGATAGATAAACATTACAAATTATTTAAAAAAATAGGGTAAGAATATTTCATAATTTGGGAGGGAAAAGTGGTCGAAATTTGGCTCGAATCATTGTAAATTAAGGGCTCTGATATTAAGCATTAAAGATCCTGTAACACAATTTTTTATATGGTTTTATATCATAAATATGATGCTCAAATTAAGATTTATCGATATTGTAAGTTCCAAATGCATTATTTATAAAGATATTACGGAATTTAACATTTAATGTAAATAAAGGGAGGTAATTAGAAATTTATTTTCTATAAAGACTAAGTCAAATTGTTCAATAAGAAATGAATGCATATATTTTAATGATTACATATATATAGATTACATTTAAGACATACAGGATCTAAAATCACTTATAAGAATTAAAGATTGTTAATTAATGACAATATACTTACAGGTATACGGTTATCGGAGTTATCAAAGATAACTTCTACAAAAGCTGAGATAACTCTTGGACCTGTTCCTTCATGTAACAATGCCTGTCTCTGTTCTGGTCTAAGATGGCTAAATTCATCAGACAGAACAAATTGGATAGCTGAAATCAAAACAGTTTAATAATATACCACAGGTTGTTAAGAATCTGGCTCAGCTATTATTACCCCAATTGAAAATCTACATTTAGAATGATTTGGTTTACTTCTGACTTTTTTCTTATAACTTTATTATTGGAAGCACTTGGTCCAGGGGTAACACGCTCGTTAAGAATGTGAGAGGTCTGGAGTTCAAATCCCAGTCAAGCAACTGATTTTTTTAAGTGTCTTTTTAGAGACTTTTACATTTTTTCTTTTTAATATAAAACACAACCTTCAAGTCCAAGAAAATAAGTTAATGTTTTATTTGTGCCAAAAAATAACTACTGTCAGTGAACTCTTAATCAATTTGACAAAAGTATTTTTAAGATGTGTGTACAACATTATTCTAATACATGATTACCTACCATAGAAAAAATTACTTTTTCCAGATCCATTTCTTCCAACTGAAACATAAATATTCAATAAAATCAATCTTCATCATAAAGGTTAACAGCATGAGAAAGGTTTATAGAGTTAAACATTTATTATTCTTTGGTTCAGTTCAGTATTCTGTCACAGTGAAAAACTGAAAATGTCACGCTTTACAGTTGAAGAAAGATCTCGGATGACAGTGTCTATTTTCATGCAATTATAATTTCAAGGAAGCTATTTTCAACAAGATATGTTTGTAAAACATGTATGCCCCCTATCAGCAGCCAATTAGTCATGTGATAAGGTTATTATGCATGACTTCTGACCCAGTGATCAAAAAATTAATAAGGGTTATCAAGTATCTACTGGTCATGACCTTAACCTTTGACCCCTTGACCCAAAACTCAATAGGGGTCATCTGCTGGTCATGACCAATCATCATACAAAGTTTGAAGTTCCTAGGCCTAAGCGTTTTTAGTTAATTGATCGGAAACCGTTTTTACCTACAAGGTCAATGTGACCTTGACCTTTGACCCCTTGACCCCAAAATCAATAGGTCATCTGCTGGTCATGACCAATCACCATACCAAGTTTGAAGTTCCTAGGCCTAAGGCTTCTTTGGTTATTGATCGGAAACCGTTTTAACATACAAGGTCAATGTGACCTTGACCTTTGACCCCAAAATCAATAGGGGTCATCTGCTGGTCATGACCAATCACCATGCCAAGTTTGAAGTTCCTAGGCCGAAGTGTTCTTTAGTTATTGATCAAAAACCGGTTTTACTTACAATGTCAATGTGACCTTGACCTTTGACCCCTTGATCCCAAAATCAATAGGGGTAATCTGCTGGTCATGACAAATCACCATACCAAGTTTGAAGTTCCTAGGCCTAAGTGTTCTTAAGTTATTGATCAGAAACCGTTTTTACTTACAAGGTCAATGTGACCTTGACCTTTGCCCCTTGACCCAAAACTCAATAGGGGTCATCTGCTGGTCATGACCAATCATCATTCAAAGTTTGAAGTTCCAAGGCCTAAGCATTTTTAGTTAATTGATCGGAAACCGTTTTTACCTACAAGGTCAATGTGACCTTGACCTTTGACCCCTTGACCCCAAAATCAATAGGTCATCTGCTGGTCATGACCAATCACCATACCAAGTTTGAAGTTCCTAGGCCTGAGGGTTCTTAAGTTATTGATTGGAAAGCATTTTTACCTACAAGGTCAATGTGACCTTGCCCTTTGACCCCTTAACCCCAATATCAATAGGGGTCATCTGCTGGTCAAGACCAATCACCATATCAAGTTTGAAGTCCCTACGCCTAAGGGTTTTTTCGTTATTGATCGGAAACCGTTTTTACCTACAAGGTCAATGTGACCTTGACCTTTGACCCCTTAACCCCAAAATCAATAGGGGTCATCTGCTGGTCATAAACAATCACCATACCAAGTTTGAAGTTCCTAGGCATAAGGGTTCTTTTGTTATTGATCAGAAACCGTTTTAACCCAAGAGGTCAATGTGACCTTGACCTTTGACCCCTTGACCCCAAAATCAATAGGGGTCATCTACTGATCAGTACCAATCACCATACCAAGTTTGAAGTTCCTAGGCCGAAAGGTTCTTTTGTTATTGATCAGAAACCGTTTTTACCCAAGAGGTCAATGTGACCTTGACCTTTGACCCCTTGACCCCAAAATCAATAGGGGTCATCTACTGGTCATGACCAATCACCATACCAAGTTTGAAGTTCCTAGGCCTTAAAGTTCTTTAGTTATTGATCGGAAACCGTTTTTACCTACAAGGTCAATGTGACCTTGACCTTTGACCCCTTGACCCCAAAATCAATAGGGGTCATATACTGATCATGACCAATCACCATACCAAGTTTGAAGTTCCTAGGCCTTAAGGTTCTTTAGTTATTGATCGGAAACCGTTTTTGCTTACAAGGTCAATGTGACCTTGACCTTTGACCCCTTGACCCCAAAATCAATAGGGGTCATCTACTGGTCATGACCAATCACCATACCAAGATTGAAGTTCCTAGGCCTAAGGGTTCTTTAGTTATCAATCGGAAACCATTTGGTCTACGGACCGACGGACCGACGGACCGACAGACCGACGGACCGACAAGTGCAAAGCAATATACCCCCTTTTCTTCGAAATGGGGGCATAATAAATATACATGTATTGAAATCGAGCAACTTTAACCATGTGCAAGCCTAGAAGGCCTTCTTCCATGACAGACTGTTTATACTTATGTTGTTTTCCATGTGATGGTTGATTGATAAGCAAAGCATTTAAAAGAGCTCTGTTATAATTATTACACCTTTTTACATTTAAGTAAATTTTCATATGATCATTTCAAGACAATCTAACATTAATACTAATGGGCTGTTCAAAGTGGTGACTGGACAAGAAAATAATGAAGTGCTGATCCCTGGCTGTCCTTTTATAGTATGTGCACAGTGTCTATTCTAGGAGCCTCTGGGGGATTCACTCATATTTTTGAGAATTCTCCCCCTATTTTTACAGAGGCAGAGGGTAAAATTTTACATAGAAAAAGATGGAAAAGAACAACAAATGTAATAAATTCTCTCTTTTCGATAAAAATCCCCCTTTTTGGAATCCTGAGTAGACAATATGTCCAAGGAGTGAGTGAATTAATAAATATTACAATATACCTATCACATTATGTTTACTGCTGAAAGGTTCTACAACAGTTTGCTCTCTATAGCTTCTGAAACCTTGAATAATAACCTGAAACAGAAAATACTGAAACGTAAATAGTAAAACCTAGAAATAAGTATTTTAATGGTTCATATAGAAACATCTGAAAATTTAGACTCCTTGATCTGGGATGTCATTGATAGAAAATTTTGGATTAATACATGTATATTGAATGCCAAATATTGTTTTATCACATATCCTAAAAATGGCAGGGCATTTTTTGTCAAAATTGTGAAGGGGCCTGGGCCTGTTCATTTTGAGAGAGAATAGTGGATAAATGAAATAATTTTTGCCATTTTTGCATCATTTTGTAACCGGAAAGTGGAAACAGTGTGCTGTGAATGCTTGGTTTAAAATTTCTGACCTGTGTAAAATCATCTTCTAGGCAGTACTTTCACCCGGTTAACATGCGTCAAAACCATTTACCTTGATTAAATCTATTTGACAAAAATCAAGTTTTAATGGAAGTTAAACAATGAATAAATAAAATTTCGAACTCGAACCCCATTATTTTAGAAATCTCTTTTGAAATTGCAAATTTCTGTCTGCTTCTTTGTGAAAGAAACTAGAAATGTGTCATCATGCCACGGATGCCCCCGCACGCAGCCAAAATTTCAGATGGTGCATAAATTATTCTTTTCATTTTAAGTTCAAAGCCCTTAAAACTTTTCAATGTTAACACAAACCATTTTCAAACAATGTTCAAGGCACTGAAATAATTCAGTCTTGACCTTTTAATAATAGCATATTGCATATTTGTAGCCAAAATAATGGCTAAAAGTATGAGTGCTGAAACTGAAAGTTCAAAACCACGACCAAATTCAAACTTAAACTGCTTATTCCTAAGATGTATCTATATTATTTTCAAAGTGAAAGGGACATAACTCTGCCAAAAAATCATCAAACCATGACCAAATTCCAACTTGACCTGCCCATTCCTTTGACATATCCATATGTCAAATTTAAGTTGAATATTTAACACTATTGGGTAGATAATGAACAGAAACTGTAAATTTCATATTATTTTCAAGTGAAAGGGGCATTACTCTGCCAAAAATCATTGAACCATGACCAAATTCGAACTTGGCCTGGGCATTCCAAAAACATATCCATATGTCAAATTTGAGTTGAATGTGTTGTACCATTGGGGAGATAATAAACGGAAACTGAAAATTTCATATTATTTTCAAAGTAAAAGGGGCATAACTCTGCCAAAAATCATCGAACCATGACCAAATTCGAACTTGACCTGTATTTTCTCATGACATATCCATATGTCAAGTTTGAGTTGAATGTGTTGTACCATTGGGGAGATAATGAACGGAAACTGAAAATTTCATATTATTTTCAAAGTAAAAGGGGCATAACTCTGCCAAAAATCATAAAACCATGACCAAATTCGAACTTGACCTGTATTTTCTCATGAAATATCCATATGTCAAGTTTGAGTTGAATGTGTTGTACTGTTGGGGAGATAATGAACGGAAACTGAAATTTCATATTATTTTCAAAGTAAAAGGGGCATAACTCTGCCAAAAATCATAGAACCATGACCAAATTCGAACTTGACCTGTATTTTCTCATAACATATCCATATGTCAAATTTGAGTTGAATGTGTGCAACCGTTCTTAAGATAATGAACGGAAACTGATGATGACGGAATGACAGAATGACGGAAGGACGGAAGGACGGAAGGATGGAAGGACGGAACAGGGTAACACTATATGCCCCGGCCATTACATGGCGGGGGCATAAAAAGTGCAATTTTGAATTGTGAAGGGGCGGAACATCTACCCATTATACAAGCAAAAAATGGCCTGAATGATATCGGAGGTGTCTTTTGACATGACGCCATTTGCGCTATAAAAAACATAGTGTTATGACGTGCTCAATGACAAAGCTATGCTGTAAGCGACCCAATGATAGTTTTTACTGTAAACAGTTCATTGTTTTCTTGAAGTTTCAGTACTAAATTTATTGAACCTATTGAATATAATAATATTACGCTTGCCAAATGCCAAAGCCTCCCATTTTAAAATGCCTAGACTTTAAAATCTGTCTGCAGCTATTTTTTAATATTATGATTGGAAGTGGCTAGCCTTATGGCTAGCCAAATGTTTTCTAGCCGTACTTGAGTCACGTACAGCTAGTCAGGACACACTGTATTGGCTAGCCGAACAGAACTTTTCAAAATTATATGAAAGTCGAAAATGCATATATGTTATTTTATAACTCTAAGTGAGGAAAGTAACCAAGAAACAACAATTCTCTTCTCATGTTAACCTTTCAGAGATTAATCGCCACATTGGTTACAGTAAAGAACATACGAATATATCGATCGTTGTGATTTCCAGAAAAAAAGAGCCTTTGGTTGCTGTTCAATAACAACAATTGAAATGGTATACATGGGTGGAAGTTGGAAATCTTGTGAATCCTGAAAATTTAGTTGGGGGCCCGGGGGCCTGTGGGTCCAGGGCAAAGCCCTGGTAGGGGGTCCAGGGGGGCGAAGCCCCCTGTAAGCTCATGGGAATTAGTGGTTTTGAGTGCTTGTATAGCGCTTTTCCAGGATTATATGATTGTCAAAAACTGACTTATTATCATGCAGAGAATGCATGATTTGTCAAAAACTGACTTATTATCATGCAGAGAATGCATGATTTTCTGTTAACAGCTCTTGTTCATGGATATACCCTAACATACTCTTTGATGTAGATTTAGAATGAAACATAACCTTCAAAACATTTTTGCTCTTGTGTCCATGTAGTCCAATATATTAGACGTAACAGGCTTGTTATAGTTTATGTCGGGCAAGCCTGGCGTCTAATAGTTATTGCTCAAAAACACATAGCATCATAAAAATTTCAAAAAATGTCTATTGTTTTCCCTTTCAAGCTTTTTTCAAAAGCTTATCTCCTTTTCTTTCAATTTTATGCTCAACCATACACAAAAACTCTCAAACAATGTACTAATCAATTTAACATCAATCTATTTTTGTCTATCAGCCATACTGGTTAAGCAAGGTGCTTTACAGATTGATTCCAAATTTTTGAACGGAAAAATATATTCGAACACACTGACGGTGCATGGGCAATTACTTCGTTAAATAAATATTCCGTTAGATTGTTCTGACTCAGTTAAACGCTTGAATTTGAATTAGCCAATCAGATTTCGCGCACTGTATGGCCGCCATTCGTTTATCGGCTGTAAAATGAATTGAAATATATGAGAGGATTTAATCATTATTTTTTGGATGTAACAGTTTAATTATTTTGTCCAGAGGTATTTATATTTTAGTTTTGTTCATAAATAGGTCAAAATTAATGTAAATACACGCTGTCTTAATTGTTTTTCGTTCTGCCCGATTTTCAGGCGGAACATGCTATGGGTTTTTGAGCAATTTCGATATGACGTTGCTTTGCCCAGAAGCAAAAATCTCAAAGCAACGTCATATTTATAGGACTAGTGTCCATGTAATTGAATCGGAAAAGAGTCAACTCGGCCCTATACCATCTCGGCACGGGTCAACTCCGCCCACTCTACAAAAATATATATAACGTATTAACTTTGCTTTGCATGTTGTTAAGGTAATTGAATAATAAAAAATATCTTATTATCATATAATTGTACTTCTGCCGAAATAAAGTACATTTAGAAAGAAATTGTTATTTATTTGTCTTGCAGATTCGATAAAATTAATATTGATCTAATAAAAATGTGTTTCCTTAGATGCATTTTGTTTGTAAAGTAATATTAAAAAAAAAATGAAACAAAAACGTGCTTACTTAATATCATAAGCTTCTAATTAATTGCAGGTGGTATCAAATTTGAATGCATGAGATAACTTTACGGTTAAACCTACCACGAGTGAGTCAGAAATACAGTGAGATACGCAATCGGTTATCTTTACTCGCAATTCTACTGATAAGAAAAGCCTGTCTGCTGCTAGTTCGGAAACTGTCAATCAGTGTATTATAAATACTTACAATAATTACAATAAATAGTGATAACACAAACCTAAATATCAATAATTGAAAAGTGGGCCAAGTTGATCCGTGCCGAGTTGGAATAGCCCCGAGCTGACTCGGGGGGGGGGGGGGCCGAGTACGTTTTAGGGCCGAGCTGACCCGGATTCATATTTGAATCAACATTATATAGTATTAACACTCAGAGGGTTATGGGTTAGAAAATTATGGGTAAGTAACGTAGGGTTAGGATTTTGAATTATGGATTTTCTGCAAGTGACCCTAAACATGAACTGCAGCTGATGAAACAGAGCGGCCAAACAGAGAGCTGGGAACAAAAGGCAACACAAAAGATATAGAAAATCTACTAATTAAAGAGTTAATTGCTGAATTGAAAGCAAACTCGTCTAAATCAAATGTTTACCTGTTTGATATACATTTTATGCAAGTTGACTGTTTAATTCTAAACTCAGGTGGCGAGCAGGGATTTCGATAAAACCAAAATTTACTTGTTTACATTTTCATAAATTACAAATGGCGGTAAATAGGGTAGCTTATATCGCGGACAAAATATGTATGCTGTTTCTATGACTAAACATAACACAGCACATGGTATTGTTTGAAATTTAAAAAGAAATACGTTTAAAATCTGTATTTTTATATGATAAATTAAAAAGTATCTCTTTTTGCAATATGAATTATTATTCTTTGTTGGTAGCGGTTCATTAAATGGGCGGGAAACAACATAAAGTTGTACACTGCTAAATTTTCGCTTGCTGGTGTTACGTTGTAAAGTGACCCCCATAGAATAATGACCCCCGGTTATTATTTTATATAAAATAGTGACCTCCTATAAAATAGTGACCCCCTTATATATAAAATAATGACCCCCATTTTATCTATGTATATGTTAGTGTTCATCCGTGCTGTTCTACAGAAATTAGAAACTTCGACGGGAGCGATAGCGAGAACAGCACGGATGAACACTAACATATTTAGTGTCAAGCTTTATTTTGCCCTTGATTACGTCACTACGCGGTACTATGAAGCACTATGAAAAATAGAAGGCGACTATGAACGGATTTCAATATAGTATCGACTTTTTTTCTTCTATGAAAATTAACACACATAATTTTTAAGAAATACAGCCTTTTCATTGGATGACAAATAAAGCTGGACACTAAAAAATATTGACCCCACCTAAGTTAACATTCTATTACAATTGCGTAAACGTGTTGTTGCTGTTGTTGTGCCTGTTGTTGCTTAAAGTATTAAATGCTTAATGCAAATTCTATCTGAAAGAGTGCTCATTTTCAGTGACAACACAGAGTTTCGATTAAGAATGAGTTCAAAGCCCAGAGCAAAGCAATCTTTTTCTTCATATTTTGCCTTCATTTAGGCAATTCAGCTATATATCGGCCATCATCTTTTTATAGGTAAATTTCTGAAAGAAATCAGTTCTTTATCACTTAATTTAAGAACTAAATGTAACACATACCGTGCATATTAAGCAAAGATTTATCACCTGAATTTTGTACGAGCTGCAGTCTTGCTCAAAATTTTTGTATATGTTTTTAAAAGTGCGTAATGGCGCAGTGATCTATAGCTTTCGTTCGTAAATGTTCGGATCCCGGAATAGTCGTTTCAATCACATATTCAGTTGTTTTGCTTCGTTACATTTAAATTTACCATATTTTATCAACCGCTTCTGCGACAAATACTCCACCGCCGCTGTGATGGACCCACCGCTTCTGCGAAAGCTATGGCCAGTGTGAGAGTGTTCATGTTCAGTGACAACACAGAGTTTCGATTAAAAATGAGGTCAAAGCCCAGAGGAAAGCAATCTTAGTTTTCTTCATATTTTGCCTTCATTTAGGCAATTCATCGATATATCGGCCATCAACTTTCTATAGGTAAATTTCTGAAAGAAATCAGTTCTTTATCACTTCTTTTAAGAACTAAATGTAACACATACCGTGCATATTAACTTGGACATAAGTTGTCTGATGTCCCAGATATTAAGCAAAGATTTATCACCTGAATTTTCTACGAGCTGCACTCTTGCGTAATGGCGCAGTGATATATAGAAGTCTAGCGTTCGTTTCGTAAATGTTCGGATCCCGGAAAAGTCGTTTTAATCACATATTCAGTATTTTTGCTTCGTAACATTTCAATTTAATGAATGTTATATTTAATTAACATAGAGCTACATGAGAACATGAAGTTTTACACTGATTTGTATTCGGCATAATTTTTCCTAGCTTAAGGAGATAAAATTAATGACCTGTTTGACGTTTTGTTATTTAAGAAATATACTAACACGGCCCGCATTTCCCCTATTGAACATAAAAGGATATGATGCAATAAAATCACTGTTGATGTTCTTTATTTAGACATGTACGTGTCGTAACCATTAGACATGTGACGTAAAAATACGACGCGCTGAAAATAAGTACGGAAACAAATTAGGCCCAATTTATTTGTTGATATCGTGTTAGAATCGAAATAATATATCCAAATCTGTGATTTTATATCGCTTGATTAAATGACTGTTTGTCGTTCGGTTGCGTATGGTGGCTGATTTTGACCATTCGTGTTTTAATTAAACTTCGCCCCGCGCTCCTGCAAATAAGCGTGTTTTCGTCTGGCGACCCTGCCGTTTTATTTCTTAAATCTCGCTTCGCGCCAACTCGGGTCGAAGTTATTTATTGGCTTGCAGCCACGGCTGCAAGCCATTTGTTTGGAAAAGTTGTTCCGGTTAGGTGGTTTCCTGCTTACATTTGTTAGTGCATGATTGAACGGGAACCAGCTGCAATCGTGCCAATCGCAACTTTTCGGCCCTTTCCGTCACTCTTCGGATTAATGATAATAGCCGAGGTAGTTCCGATTGCAATCGTGACAATTCGGGCGTTTCCGTCATACTGCGGAATCAGACGAAGTAATATTATGGAAATCTAAGCTATTTTAGTTACTTCGGTAATCCCAGTTTGTTTATATAAATAGGATTTCTATTTTTACTTGGTTCCGTTTCAGTTCTTTTTCAAGACGCAAAAGTTAGTTTCTTTTATAATTGGTTTTTGTCTTTATTAGTTTTATACAATAGAGAATGGTTACTGTAGTAGTATTCCGTCTTCAAAGGGCGGTCCTGCTTACCAAAAGATCCAGAATGTTAGTGCATGATCAAGTTATATTTAGATCTACTGACAGAGGTGAGGTAATCTAAAAATGGTGCTCGTCCAGTCTTGGGCTTACCCTACCTATCCCTTTAAAAGTGAAACTTTTTTTTTTCGAGAAAAAAAACAAACTAAATAAACCGTTTATGATATACAAATACCGTAATTCAAAAAAAAATGTGATAATAAATTGAAAAAAAAAAAAAAAAAAAAAAAATTAAAGGGAAGGGATGATGGCACAACTGAGCAAGCCTTTCCTTTTAAAAGGAAACTTTATTTAACTTCGTCCCGCGCCCCGCTTATTAGCGTGTGTTCGCTCCGCGTCCCGCCATTTTAACATAATAATTCTCGACGGGGTCGCGGGACGAAAACACAAGTCGGACAAATCAGCCATCATAGTTGCGCACGATAAAATTCTTCGCATCCACACTCCAAACAGTGATTTTATTGAGCGATAAAATCACTGTTGGGGTATATTATTTCTAAAATATAATAATAATAATAAAAATAATAATAAAAACAACATCGCCTGCTTAAGTCGTTTGTAGTTTTCCATCGACAAAATCGTCTATGGTCTTCTCTAACCTTAAAAGAATAGCAAATTTTTAAAACCATTTAACGTCCGTCAGAAATAATGACATTTCGCCTTATAAGACAGTCATGTTACTTTAATTTCTATGTTAAGGGCTCTCTAATGTTGTTTTTTACACCAGATACTTAACTGTGTACGTCATTTATTGTTGCTAATAAAAGAAAAATAAAGGAAATGAAGGAAATGAAGGAAAGTTGTCCCTGTTTAGGAATGCTAACTATCTGTTCAATAAATTTTCTTTATTTTTCGATCATTATAATGTCGGTCTGGCAAAATACCTGAATACACTTTTCTTTGAATTGCGTTTGCACAACGCATTTTTTAAAAAAAAATGGAGCTATACCGAATTCGGTTGATGTTGTTATTGATATCTGCTTTCTCGTTAAAAGGGCATATTAGCATTATATGTATACCATGTGTGCAGTGTAATGTAAGCATTCTGAAACTGGAAACGGTGATCTGGTCTGAAATGAAAAAAAGTGGCTCACGGTCTCATTTAAAAAAAGATGTAACAGTTAACTGACGGCAAAATATTTCATTTTGTATTGTTGAAAGGCGATTGAGGCATGGAAAAGGACTATGTTTAATGACAGCTATGGAAGTGATGTCAAAAATCCTCTATATTTTTGAGACCAATAAGATACTCATATATACCCCTAAAATCCAAAAACAAAAAGAGCAAAAAGAATTTGAAGTTTTTAAAGTAAAATTATAAGTTCAAAGAGGAAGTAGCTCTTGAAAAAAGATGCTAGAGTAATGACAAAGAACAATTAATTATCTTAAGTCTAGAGTAGATACCATTTATAATAACAAAGATAATACTAAAAAAAACAATTTACAATTGAGTTCAAAGATGAAATGGCGGTAATTCTGGCAATACAGGGGCTTGCGTTTTGTAACTCTTATCCAAATGACAAAAAGTTCTAGTAAAAGATACCATTTGTTAATATAAATTCCAAGTTCAAGGGGGAATAATTCAGGAAATAGTCACGCTAGAGCTAAGAACCTTGTCACACAACATGTGGGTAATAATAAGAAATATATATTTGAAATTTGAAGTAGATACCTTAATAATAAAGAAGTTATAATATTTCTTAAAGAAATTTTCAGTTTAAGGGGAGATAAATCTAAAAATATTGCTTCAAGAGTTATGACCCTTGTCACATAAGATGTGGTTGATGGTGAGGAATATGACTTTGAAGTTTGAAGTAGAAACCTTATAAACTAAAGAAGTTCTAGTAAAAAAAAATATTTTTTAGTTAAAAGATCTTAATTCATGGTGAGGTAATTCTTGAAATATTGGTGCTAGAGTTATGAACCTTGTTACATAAGATGTTATTGATGATAAGGAACATATATTTTAAGTATGAAGTATATTCCTTAATTTATAAAGAAGTAACAGTAAACATATTTTTAAGGAAAATTCTAAGTTTAAGGGGAGATGAATCTGAAAATATTGGAGCTGGAGTTGTCAACCTTGTGGCTGATGATAAGGAACATATATTTGAAGTTTTAAGTTGATACCTTTAGAAATGAAAAAGTTATAGTGAAAAATATTTTATTGCGCCAAACGTTTATCTGGACGTTGACGCAGACGTACGTCTAGGCGAGTAGTACAGCTCTCCTTATACTTTGTATAGCCGAGCTAATAAAAACAAACAAGGATTGCAGTCGAATACCGTTGTCATTTGTAGAAAATGCAGACTGAGGCTGGGCTTTGATTATAGTAGCTATCTCCGAGAGTTTGAAACAATTTCGTCCAATAGTAGGTCGAAGCGTTGCACGGTCGCACGGACACACGCATAGAAAAAATGACATTACTATATTTCTCATCTGAGATAAGTATATTGACAATGTTTCTTTGAAAAAGTCCAGTAAGGGCTTTATAGTTGGGTTGGGGTGGGGATCATTATTCTACAGGGGGTCACTTTTCTATGCGAGGGTCATTTTTCTACGTGTAGGGGAGTAATAATATTATGACCGGGGGTCATTATTTTATATAAAATATTGACCGGGTGGTCATTATTTTATGGGGCGTCTGTTTACAACGATTGGGGCTGGTAGGACAAAAAAAACACAGACTGCCGGCTGGATAAGGTAACATACGCCGCGCTTTTTGGTATGGCACTTAGATGTCATATTGAAGGCGTCACGATAACTGCCGATGTTTCTAAATTCAAAATTTCGCAATAATTGAATTCTGTTTAAGCCGGTGCTAGTGGGCATGGACGGTTACTTGCAATTTCCATTACCGTCTATGAACAGACTCAATGCAACCGAGCCTGCAACATTTATAATTTTGTCGCTTTGGGCGTTCATTAGGGATTTTGTTTTTCTCTATCTTGCTTAATATGAACATTGAAAAAAATCTGGATACACTGTGATCCCTCGGAAGCATCAATCACAACACAATTACTTGAAAAATGCAGACTCGGTTTGATTGAGTCTTGACATGAGGGACTTTATAAAAGTGCACATCCCTAATGCCTCCACTGGCACCAGCTTGAGCGGTACTCTATTTTCAAAAGGAAAAAAAACAGAATTCCCCCAAAAAACGTTTATTCAACATTTAAACACGAAAATGTTAAAATTTTGAATTTAGAAACATCCGTAGATGTATACATTCGGCGGTTATCATGGAACCTACAATTAGATACTGCCGTGCCATTCTATGAAAAGCGGCGTATGGTCTCCAAGTAAAAGAATGCGTGTATTCTGAACGAGAAAATAATAGGCGGAACTAAACAAATTGGCACTTTTGAAGGGAATCAGAGGTTATGAAGTCTGTATATCACAGATAAGACGTCAAAAGACAAATTTAAATTGTAGCCAACATATCCTTAGGTTGATAAAACAGTATTCAAGTTGAAATACTGGAACCCAAGTTGAAAAGGTTAAATTGAAGAAACTCAAAACACCAAAACCATGTACACACAACAATAATGTTGTGCTGAACGACCTTCAATGATCGGAAATATAATATCTTTGATTAGATGTACGGGGCTACTTTTTACGGCCTCCACACGGCACAAATAACATTGATGTTGCAATAAGATATATAAACACTTAAAAGTGATGGAATCAATGACCCCAAAGGCCTGAAAAATATATTAACACTGAAGTGAAGTACGGGACAACTTCAAAACCTGGTTTCCTGGCATTGTGGCATTTCTTGTTATGACATTGTTTTATATAAGCTTTGACCAAGGGAATTATACTGAACGAATATAAGAGGTGACAGGTTAAAACGTGTGTCTAAAGCACAATACCAATTAAACATGCAATGACATTTACAGAAAGTTTAACCCTCGACCGGCTAAATTTCGTGAATGGATTTCCCAGCTTTAACTTTAATACCCGGTTCTAAGCCATTTATAAAATTGCGTCTGCTCTTTCTTGATGCGCAGTAATGTTGCAAACGTGAGCCTATTAGAACCATTTGCAAATGCGTATGCTTACATGAATGACCTTAGGCCCCGTCTACACCTATCCAAGTCTTGAATGCAAGTATCATATTCTCTTGTCTTGCATAAGGTCCCGTCTACACCTATCCAAGTCTTGAATGCAAGTATCATATTCTCTTGTCTTGCATAAGGCCCCGTCTACACATATCCAATTCTTGAATGCAAGTATCATATTCTCTTGTACACCCTACTTGAATGGTTTAAACGAGAAATTATGTGACATTCATGAAGATAATTTCTTTCAAGAAAATTAGAACATGTTCTATTTTCCTACAAGTTTTTGGCTGTCAAGACACTGATAACAGCGGTTTGACACAAGACATGTGCCCGGAAGGTGTGATATTGTTGTTATTTTTTATTTTTAAAACTGTTTTATTGTTGATTAAGTGTACATGACCAGTGAATTTCAGTAAATGTTTACAATGTCTTGGCCAAAGGAACCAATCGATACACTGATACACAGAAGAGCAAAAAAATATGTTTATCAAAAGTATTATCAATAGATTTTTAAATGATCTTGTTCATTTAGTGAATAACTTTCATCAAATAAAGAATTTGCTTCAATTTTATAATCTCAAAATATTGTTTTCACATTTTCTATTTTACACATTTCATTTACTCCATTGTTTTTTTAGCTAATTGCATTATTTTCCCGCTTTTTTAATCACACATATATTTATAGAAACATGATAGCATTGCAAAGACAAAGATATAAATCCTGGGCAATCTTAATAAGACACGGGTAGACTGCATGATCTGAAATCTTGAAAACACGGTAAGCAATGGTCTTACGATAAATCGCCAGCCCCGAAATAGGTTTAACATTAAATTGTATAAAGTTATATTTGAAGATACACTTAATAAAAATGCAGTTATGTTGATTTCATAACCTTACCTTAGTTTCTTGAAAATTTGTTACATAGAATGTCGATTTAAGAGAATATGCATGAATGTTTTACGTAACCAGAAAACAGTTCCAGAACAAAATAGTCCTTTTCTATTTTTGGTAGATTTAGCAATGCTTTTGCTTATGACCCATTCGCTTTCAACTAAAAAACTTACAAATTCCATATATTCGACAAATACTCTAATCACGAAATAAATAATAATTTTACGATGCATATATGCCTGGTATCACGTCAAGGAACCTATTAGGACGCCGAACAAAATTTGAGAGGGCATAAGGGTTGAAGTGGATTGGTCTACAATGGGCACATTTTTCGAAATCATTGATAAAACAATAGAAATGTATCATTTGAAAATACGTTGATAAATCGTAAGAAATTTGGTATGAACATTTAAAAGATGAACGATATAATTTTGTTCTAGCAGAACATTTTATTATCTTCTTAATTCATAAAATTATGTTAAATTGTATCATGTATCTCACACTTTCCAACAACACCCATATATAATTCTTTCATGGTTTGGTTCGGTGCATTCTTGGTGCCCTGCTGGTGGGCTTCGTTCTGTGAACATCGCCTTGCCTAGTTGGTCGTTGTTCTCATTTTTTGATAACTATCGACGTAATTAGTTATTGTATATCTGACCTACTCTTTAAGACCAATTCATTTTAAACTGAACCTTTGCTGAATGTTTGTCATGGAGTTGATATTATTAATTGATAATAACTTTCATTTTTAAAATTTTAATCACATTATTATTTTAAAAGAGGGGTAGTATAATAACATCTTTAGTAATTCTTGCATCTTTAATGAATACATTTTATAACTAATCGCAACAATGATTAACATAGTCATATGAAAATGCCATTGTATATTTTGATAGCATTTCCTTGCTTTAAAGGTATAAAAACACACACACATAAAGCATTCAATCTTTAGAACAATGTTAATTTGTTTTGAAAACCTGTTCCCTTTTATCTTGTGTCTAGTAGACTAGTACCACTTGATGTAGGGCTACACCCTTAAAAAATATTTTACGCATTCTATACATGAATAAGTGTATTACATATGACTAGGTCATAAGTATTTATGACAAACAATAAAAAAAATTGAAAGAGATAATATAACATCGACTAGTTTTATAAATCTTGAACAATAAATGAAATGGTATTTATACCAACAACAAAAGGATGGAGTTGGAGGAGGTGGATATTAGTAATAAAGAATGACGAGATATCCTTCTTCGCTTGTGGTAGATCTAATGCAATCATTGGTTAAATAACATCACATGATTTAGGTATTGATATCGATTGGCTAAGACGTACTAAGCTAAAACCCGACACTTTACGGGTAATATTCTGTACAGTAATGAGAATAGGGGCCAATGACATAAATTATTTTATGTGAGCATAAAATCTTATTTATGTATTGTCCAGGTCAAGCAAATAAAACTGGCAAGACGAACTTGTTTGGTATGAGATAAAACACAACACTTAGGTTGAATGAAATAGGGCATTTATTAAATGCCATAAATGACAAATGTTACATAATAACAATTAACATGGCATGTACATATTTGTATCGAAATAACCAAACTGGGAGGTAAAAACCGCCAAAAAGGGAACCTTCCGCCACCCAGAGAGACATAAACTAGGTTTTTGAGCTTTAAACCTTTTGAAAAGGGACTTAAATCAACATAATTACACAAATATAAAAAAGGGTTTGGGACAAAAAAATTTTTAAAACTTTAAATCGGGGGTTTTCCTCTCCTGTAAAGGGTAAATCATTTTACTTAAAAAGAACTTTAATTTTAAAAGGGTAAATATGAAATTTTCATAGATAAATTAAATCTACTGATAACAGCAATGAACGAAAAAAAAAAAACACAACAATATGAATGTGTTATCAATTTAAAATGTTAAAAACTTCAGACAATAATGTACTTTTTCTTCGAGAAAAGACAAAGCTGTGTTTTAATATAATTCTTTTTTGTTAAGAAAGAGTAAATATAGCAGCATTGAAATGTCAAATAGTTCTTCATAAAATAAGTAAGACGTTAAAACAGTGTTTTCCAAACAAAATATCTGTATTATTATTTAAATAGCAAGGAATGGTTCAGCTTAAAGCAAAAAAAAAAATCATTTTTGAAAGCTTAAAAACTCTAAAACCTTACAAACTTAACAAATATAAATAAAATGTAATAACAATTGGGAGATTGGTTGGAACTACTCTGTCAAAACACTTTCGATAATTCATAAGTATAGTTTGAATACTTAAATTTAAAGTTTAAATAGCAAGACATTTTCCCTTTATTACCTTTCAAATACATGTAGTATTATATCTATCATAAATCTTTTAGTATCACTATCTTGATATTTCTTGCAAAAGATTTAAAATGTTTTGTCATTGAAAAAAATCATTGAATATTTGTTAAGTTGAACAATTCAAAACATATATGTAAAATTGAATCAACTTATTATAAATGAATTAATTATAAGTAAAGACGTTTTTACCATGTTTACCTTTTCCCTATACATGTCTTACTTTGTAAAAGAAGGAACAGCAAGGGATTAATACACGAATTAGCATATCCTAGCCAAATAACTGCTATCTCGACAATGTAAGGCATGTTGTATTTTGTGAATACTAAAACCTTTGTAACAATGAAGAAAGGTGACCAGAAAAGAAAGAAACTTCCTGTAAGAACTGCTATTGTTTTTGCAATATGCAAACTCTGGGATTCACTTCCGTTCCTATGATTTCGACTTTGTCCGCCACAATTGAGATACAATTTTCTTTTTGTACTTTGTTTCCGAACATGTTTCATAACAAGTGTGTTAAACCCGAATATGAAAAATCCTGGAATGAAAATGGTAACAGACGATATTATTAGATCATAATATATATTTACAACAAATCTACACTGTCGGGAAACGTTCTCTATGCAAGTTAATATAAACGGATCAATTCCGAGATGGTGAAATCCCGGCATGATTAAACCGAATGAAACTGTTGCAACAAGAATCCAAGACATTATAAACATTATAATCATATTCCTCCTGTTGCACACTCGTCCATATGAAAAGGGTTTACATAAGGCTATGTATCGTTCAAAAGTTAAAACAGACAAATGAATTATAGATGCAGACGTAAGCATGACATCTAAACTGTTCATCGCAGAACACGCTGTTACTCCAAGTAATTGTTTCATTTCCATGAATTCATTTGCAATACTAAATGGCATCAAAGTTATTCCAACAAGTAAATCTACGGTTGCTAATGACGTTAGAAAAAATCGTGTAAAATCTTTTTGTGTTTCGGGCTCTTTTGTTAATGTACA
>NW_026864069.1:0-12367 GCF_026571515.1 Ruditapes philippinarum
ATTTAAACCCTTTTTTAAAATTTTTTCTTTTTCCTTTTTTAAAAACGATTACCTTGTGCCTTTATATTTGTTTTTGTTTTGTTGTTATTGTCAAGGGGTTAAAAGTTTTTAAATGTTTTTTGTGTCTATACTTGTAAAAGCTTAAAAAAAGAAGTTTTTTTAATGCTGCAAAAAACTTTTTGTCAAAACCCTTTTGCCCTTTTTAAAACTGTTGTTTTGTGAAAAAAGTTTTTTTAAATGAAACAAGAGCGATTAAAAAATTTTTTGAATGGATACATCCCGAATTTTTGATAGACTAAATTCAAATTTTACTTTATTTAATTTAAGGGGTTTTTAAATTTACATTTTTCATCTGTTACCAAATTTTTAAATAAAGTTTTCATTTTACTTTAAAAATTGGTTTTGATACTTTTTAAAAAATTTTTAACCTTCCAAAAAAATAATTATTTTTCTTTTATAGGGTTTATTTTTTGGGTTTTGTTCTAGGGGTAATGGTTTTTTTAAAACATTTTTTGCCCGTATTTAAAGAAAATTTGGAGTCCCAAAAAAATCTTGTTTAAAAAAAGTCACTGATTTATTTCCGTATATATTAATTCCCATTGGGAAAGAGGAAGTTTTGAACCCCGGGTTTTTTTGGGAGTGGTTAATAAAAATTTTATAAAGGGATTTAATTATTTTAACCCTTTTAAAACGAATTTTTTATTTTAATTAAAATTTAAATTTTTTTAAATTTTTTGCTTTTAAAAGGATAAACGGATATTGGGTATTTTTTCATATATTATGGGGATCCCATTCGTTTTTTAGGTTTAAATTTTAAAACCTTTAAAAATCTCTAAAGCGAATTCCCATTTTGTTAAAAATTTTTTTGTAAAGGAAAAACAAACACGTACAAAAAAAAAAAAAAAAAACATTTATAATATTCTTTGGTTTTTTAAAACTAAAAAAATAACCCTCAAAAAAATAAAAAGAGCCTCAAATTTTTTTGCTAAAATTGTTTTATCGAAGTTGATCCATTAAATTTTCTATATATAGAATTCCTCAAATTGGGAGGTTTGCATATGAAAAAACGGAAAATGTTGCTTAAGGAAAAGTTTAGCTTTATCTAGTATTGATTGTGGATATTTGGGATTTATTTGGGAAGTTTTTTTCCTTTAATTTTTATAATTTGTATGTTTTGAAATTAAAGTTTTTGATTTTTGTTTAAAAATTTCTTTTAAATTTTTGTGTTTATATAAAGTGATTTTTAAAAAATATTTTATTTTGCCTTGTGTATTCCTAAATTTTTTTTTAGTAAAATTTTAGAATTTTAAAATTTTTTTTAAAAAAAACTGAAATTTGGTTCTTTAATAAAATTTTTTTGGGAAATTTTTAAAATTTATGTAAAAGGGAAAGAAAAAATTTTTTAAAAGAAAGCTTTTTTGGTTTTCTCATGCTCTGGGTTTAATTTACGGGTTGGGAAAACATCTTATTTTTATTAAAATGGGGGTTTGTTTGTCCTCAAGATTGTGAAAAATGTTTAAACTTTTGAGAATGTACGTTATGTAAAAAAAATAAATATGGTTATTAATGTACATTTAACTGGGGGTGATAATGTCTAATTGTGAAAAGTCGTGATATGGATTTTGTATTTAATTGTGGTTTTTATGGAAAAAAAATGTAATAATTGTGTTTATGTTTAAAAAACGTTTGATTTGGGAATTTGGTTTTGGTGGTTTTGGAATTTGGTTTAAAGAGTTTCCGGGGTTTGATTTATGTTTAAACTGTCCGGCAAATTTTTAAAAATTGGGATGGATGGGAAAAAATGCCCATATTGCAAAAATGGTTTTAGTATTTGTTTAATGTAAAAGTTATGTGTGTTTTGTTTAAGTGTATGTCGGTTTTGTGTTTCAAGGTTTTAACCGTGTCAATTTTCCATGTACGGGTTGCCTTCCCCTGATTGTCCGACCCGGAAAAAATTTTCAATGGTTCTGCGAAAAAAACCTTTTTGCCGGGGATTTTACGGTTTTTATTTTTTTCTGGAATTTTTATGGGAAATTTTTGAGGGGTGGGTGGTGTAAAAATTTCCCAAAAAAGTACTCTGTTTAAAATCTAAGTAAAGGAATTTGTTCTGGTTTTAAAGGGAAATTTTTTTCAACCCATTTTCAAATTTTGCCCGCCGGATGCTTTGGGAAAAAATGGTTAAAGTGAAAAGGAGGGTATTTTTTAAACCCGGGTGTAACCCTTTTTGGGGGGTACGTTTTCCAAAATTGTTTCCCGGTTTGGGGTTAAATTTTTTCCCAAAATGTGGGTAAAAAACAAGGTATAGTACGAATAATGTAAGGACCCGGGTTGGTGAAAAAAAATTGTTTCCCAAATACAAAACCGGGAAAAAGGGTTTTTGTACCCGTTTTAATTAATTTCAAAATTGTTTAAACAAGTTTTAAAAAAAGAAAAAAGTTTTTATTACTTTTTTGCCCCAACTGATGGTTTGGGTTAAATAAAATATTTTGGGGCATCCCCATACTTCATTTGTTTTAAAATAATAAAAATTTTAGATTTTCAAAAGTGTGTTTTTTATAAAATTTTGAAAAGTCTTGGGAAAAAATACTTTCTTGTAAATTTTTAAAAATTTTTCTTGGAAATATTTTATTATTGGCTTTGACTTTATATGCAAACCCCTTTTACCTAAAAATTTGTATTTATCTTTTATTTAAATTGCTTGGTTGGTGGTCTTCCATTGTATGTGTTTTGTTTTGTTATTTAAATTTTCCCCTTTGGACGAGCCAAAAACTAATTTTTTAACCTTTAAAGGTCACAGATGGCAGTACAAGACAGCAAAAGAACTTATATGGTGCTCGGGAGGGGGAAGGGGTTTTTAAATTTGTATGTCTGTGGGGGTTTGTTTGTTAAAAACGAAGGTTTTATCAAAAAACCTTAAAAATTAAATGTTTTCCCTCGGGCATTAAACAAACAAAATTTTCAAAGAAAAAGCAGATCGGTTTGATTTTTGTCTGTGGGCCCCCTTTTTTATTTAAAAGGGTTTTTTTATATTTTTTTTTAAATTTTGTGATGAAAAAAAAGTTTTATAAATCTAAAAATTTTCGGAAAACTGAAGAAATATTTTATTTTTGTTTCTAATTAAAAAAGGGAAAAACAAAAAAAATTAACCTATTTTTTAACCCTAAATTTTATTTTTTAAAATTTTTCGTATAATAAAAAAGTGATCGATGTGGGGGTGTTATTTCCCTTTGATTGAAATTTTTACGATTTCCCCTTTTTTTTTCAAAAGTTTTTAAAAATTTTTTTTTTCTTGATAATTTTTATGATGGGTTAAAATTTTCCTTATTTAAAAGAAAAATCATCAAAAGGGAAAAATCCCAAAAATGGGTAGTTTTGCGAAAATATGTATGCATAAAATTTTAAAAATAAAAATTTTCCAAAATATTTTGGGTAATTTATGTATTAAAAAACCTGTTTAAACTACAATTCACTTAAAATCGTTAAAGGGGGATGGTAATGTTTAAAAGTGTGGGCTTAATCAAAATTTTTTTTTTTTTTATAAAGGGGGGGTTTGATCAAATTTTGTTTTTTGGTGGAAAGACTGAAATTATTTTTTTCTTTTTTATGTAAAAATTTTTACTTTATTTCCTTTATTTCTTTGATTTAGATGGGGTACTCAAAAAAAAAGGGAAAAAAAAGGCCCGCCCGTTTCTGAAATTTAGGTTAATTATGCACAACCAAAAACCCCAAAGCTAAGTAGTACGGGGGGGAAAATTGCAAAACCAAAAACATGTTGATAACTTTGGCCCGGGATTTAGTTAAAAAATGTTGTAGTGCTATGGGGGACTATATATTGATAGAATTTTTTGAAAAAAAACAGTTTTAAGAAACCCTGTTTATGAAAAAGGTTGAGGAATTGATGAAGGAAATCTAAATTTTTCAAAAAAAGGTTTGTTTTACCCTATTCGGTGGGATGCCTAAATTTACATTCAGTGTGCTGTTTTTTTTCACTTTTTCAAAAAAACTTGTAAATTTGATAAAAACTTAAAATTTTTTTAAAAGGATAAGTTTTGGAAATTTTTTTCTTGTATTAATGTATTGGCGGTTTTTTTAACATCTACAACCCAAAACTTTTAAATTTTAAAAAGTTACCAAAATGTTTTTTTTTATTTCCTCAGCGGTTTGGGGGCGAGGGCCGGGTTCAAAATCTGACTATGGAATCGTCCCGGGAAAAAATGATTATGAAGGGTGAGTTTTAGGTTAAATTTTATTTGAAAAATTTTTTAACCTATCAAATTTTTTTATAGTGTAAGGGAAAGGGGAAAATCTCTTTTTTTAGTTTGGAAACCCCCCAAAAAAATGTTAAAAATAAAATTTAGCTGGGAAAAACTTAAAAGTTGAAAATTTTATACTTCAAAAAATTTTTTCAAAATTGGGATCAAAATTTGGTTTTAAAAAATGTCTTGAAAAATAATTTTTTAAAATTTTTACGATAAATTTTTCCCGGGCTAAAAATTGTTTCTAAAAGTTTTGGGGGTCTATTGTTTCCCATTTTGTAAATTTTTGGAAAAACCCAAAGGGTTTGGGAAAGGGCCCTTAAAACGGCTCTCCTCGGACTTAAAAGCAAGAAAACGAAAAACGGGGGTTTTTGCTGTAAAATTTGGTTTTTAAATTTTTAAAATATTATTCGTAAAGGTTTTTTGGTTTTTATTTTTTTAATTTCGAATTTATTTAAAGTTTAAAAGTACTGTTTTTTTTAATGTCTTTAAAATTTTTTTGAAAAAATGATATTGATTTTTTCCAGTTTCGTTTTAAAAGTAACTTAAAAAAAACCTTTTGCCCGCTGATAGAAGAATGTTAATTTCTAACCCTATGAAAATATTTTTTATTAAAAAAAATTACTTTGTTTTTAAAAAATTACCAAAAAACTGACAAGTTTTGGGAAGACGCTTTTAACCAAAATGGGGAAAAAGGTTTATTCAAAATTTATTTTTTTCAAAATTAAAAAATTCCAATTTATCCTTGCTTTCAACTTTTCTAATATTTTAAATTTACCCTTAAAAATGAACATTCCCTTTTATTGGTAGTCAAAATAAAGTACTATCTCCTTTGAAAAAAATTCAAAATTTTGGCCCGAAATTCTGTTTAAATGTTTTTGAAATGAAAGGCGTGGGTTTTAAACCCCGAAAGGGGAAATTTTTTTTTTTTTTTTTTTTTTCTTTTTTAAAAATTTTTTTTTAAACTTTTGAACCTTTTGGGGAAAAAAAGTGTTTATTTTTTTAAAAAATTTTTAGGGATTTAAAGTAAAAAAAAATTTCCAAATTTAAAGGGAAAAATGTTTCCGTATTTTCAAGTTTTAAAAAAATAAAAATAAAGGGAAAAAATATTTTATTTTCAAGGGCCAAACCAAAAATACATTTAAGAAATTTTTGGGGAAAATTTGAAAAAAAGCCCCTGATAGGGGAAAAAATTTTTTTTTTATTTTTAAAAAAGGGAAAAAGTCCCAATAAGTTTTAAAAGTGGGGGGGGGGGGTTAAATTTTTTTCTTTTTAAAAAAATTTTGTTTAAAAAAATATTTTTGGGTTTTTTAAATTTGTTACTTAAAAGCTTATTTCTTTTTTAAAAATTTAAACAAAAAGGAAAAAATGTTTTATTGATGTTTTTTATTAAGATTCCTCTTTCTGAAAAAACCTTCTTGGGAAACTTTAGTTCAAATAAAGTTCCCGTATAAAAATTTGGGGGAAAATTTTTTTGCATTTTGTAAGGGGAAATTTGGCATATAATTCCCATTTGTCAATTTTTTCAGGTTTCCCACAGTGCCCTTAAATTGAACCCGGGGTCCTTTTTACTCTTTTTTCAGTGATGGGATCGTGGGTTTTTTACAAAATTAAAAATTATCCCCGCAAATACATTGGGTGTTGTTAACCCCCATAAAGTTTGTTTTTTTTTGATTTTTATTTGTAAAATTTGTTTTTTTTTTTTGTAAAAGAGGATAAATTTTTTTTTAGCCGTTTTTTTTTTGATGTAAAAATTTTTTATGCGGGTCCTTTTTGTTAAAAATTTTTGATATACGTATGTGTTTCTTTAAAGTGTTTAAATATTTTGGTGTTATTATTTTTTCTTTAAAGTTAGGGTTAAAAAAATATTTCCAAATTTGTACTTTTTTGTGTTTGGGCAAAACTTTTAAAATTTTCTTGACCCGACGTTTCAATAAATTTTAAACGATGTTTGATTGGATATTTTTTTTGGAAAAAATTTCCCTATTAAAAATGTTTTCTAATTAGGGAAAAAAAGTAAACCGGTAATGCCTCTTCGGTTGTTTTTCTCGTTTTTTTTCGAAAAAAAATAGGAAAAATTTTAAAATTTTAAAAAAATTTTTCTAAAATCTAAATTTTTTTTTTGAAACTTTGGGTTTGATCTAAAAATTTTTTTATTCTTACTACAGCTTTTTTTTCTTGATTTAGTTTTTAAAAAAAGTTCTTTTTAAATTGTAAAAAAACTGTTTTGTTGACTGATTCTTCTTTCCCAGTCTGCAACCCTGAAAATATTTTCGCTTTGTTCTGGAACACGTCTTTTTTTTCCCCTTTTGTTTCTGTTAATTAAAAGTCTTAAAAAGGGTGTTGGGATATAAAATTGCCGATTTTTCGGGGTTTTAAACTTAAAGGGGGTTTATTTAAATTAAAATTCCCCCTTTTCTTTGATTTACCCCCAAATTTATTTAAGGGCAATAAAAATCCCTGAATGGCTAAAAAAAGTTTTTTGGGGATTTTATATGGGGAAAAAAAAACAGAAAAATTATTATGTTTACCAATTTTAGATGAGTTGGGGGTTTTTTATTACCACAAAATTTCCGAAAAAAAAACTTGTTTGTTTTGTATTTTTCCTGTTTTTCCCTTTTCGTTGATTAAATTTTATTAATTTTAGAAAAAAAATTTTTTCTTCACTTAAAAAAAATTAAAAATTAAAACTATCTTTTGAGATATATGCTTTCTTTTAAAAAATAATTTCATTTAAAAGTTTTTATAAAACCAAATTACCCATTTTCTTTTCGTTGATTTTGTTGTCCCTCTTTATTGGGTGTTAATTTGGTTATTTACATAATTGTTATTGTCAAAGGAAATTAAAAAGAAAAGATGCCCTTTGGGTTACTTAAGAAAAAAGAAATGTGGCCGTTTGGGGCCGTCAAAGGGGAAAAAAAGATTCCCTGGTACAAAATTTGGGGTGATTGCTGGGAAATTTTTTTGTTCCTTCAAAGGGGTTTTTTTTGTTAATGTGCGGTATGTTATTGGTACCCAAAAAATTAAAAATAAAGTCTTAATGCCTTTGATTTGTTATCGGGTTTAAAATTAATTTAAAGTCCTATTTGTTTGTTCTTTTTTTATGTTTAAAAAAATTTTTCTTGCCCTTTGAAAGTAATTTGTTTTTTTTTTTGAAATCAGCCCCAAAAAATAAAGCACCCTTGGTACAAGTTTTTTATTTTTAAAGGGGTTTGGATGAGGAAAATTTTCCAAAAATTTACTAAAACCCCCTGGCCCCCGATCATTCCCGATAATGTTGTTTGATAAAAGTTTTTTTTAACCCCAAATTTGGGAAAAAAAAAAGTCAAAAGTTTGGGGGTTTTGGCCCCTTTGTGGTCACTGAGGGATTTGGTTTTTGTTTTCAATAAAAAGCCAATTAAACTTTTAAAAAAATTTTGATTGTCAAAAAAATATTTAGTAATTTAGCCTGTGCAACAAAGTTTTTTTTTTAAAAAAAACTTTTTTCCAAAAAAATCCCGAAAACCCCGGAAAAATAAAAGTTTTATGCCCCCGTTCTGGGTTTTATAGTGTTAAAATTTGTTTCCTGATTCCTATATCTTTTTTAAAGTTTATGTAAACCCGTGGGGGAATTTGTAAAATGGAACCCATATCGCTTGTACCTTATAAGGAAAGGGAAAGAATGAATTTGTGTTTTAATTTTTTGGGCGTGTGTGGCATAAAGTGGAAAAGAGGTCAATGGTCCAAAACCTTGGGATGATTTCATATAAAAAGTTTTTTTGTTTTTGCTTTTTTTTTTAAAAAATAAAAAAAACTTTAATTTTTTTGTATTATTGCGCTTTTTTTTATAAAAATTGTATTGCTAATGGTATATTAATATCCCGTAAATTCCCTTTTTATGGTTTTTCCTGTTATGAAAGTTTCGTTTGGGTTTTTTCCTTTTTTTTGGGGAAATTTCTATTTTTTACCCTTTCCTTTGTAGCCCCCACGGTTTTCCCATCCCCAAACCATTCCGGGAAATATTCCTGCTCATGAAAACGATAAAATATCACCTCAAATTTAGGTAATATGTAAAATTTTAAATTTTAATTGTTTTTAAAAAATTTTTTTTTGTTTTCCTTCTTTTTTAGAAAAAAAAAGTTTTCTTTACTGTAATTTTTCAAAAACCCCACTGTTCAATGGAAAAAAAATAAATGAAGCTTTGGGTGTTTTATTTTTTCTAATTGTTGTTTTTTTTGTCCCCGTTTTTTTTTTAAAACCCCAAAATTTTTTTGGGGCCCCTTAAAGGAGTGTGGCGACATATGGGGGTCAAAATTTTCCGTGATTTTCTTTTTCCCTCTGTTGTCCCTCTGTTCCCGGGCCGGGCCAAAAATTGTCCGGGGGCTTCTCCTCTAAATACTGGGGCAATTTCCTCCCCTTTCAGGAAAGTCAGTAAAATTGTTGTGTTTGTCCAAATTTTTTGGTTCAAAGATTTTTGTTTGAGTTTTTGGCCCCTTTAAAAATTTTTTTTTTAAAATTTGTCCGGGTTTCTCTTTCCACCCAATGCTTTTAAAGAAAATTTTCGGTTGTCTGTCCCCAAGTCCTTTTCGCATATTTTAAGGGGTTTTTTCCCGGGTTTTAAGATTTTTTTTGGGCCCAGTTTTGGCCCTTTATAAAAAGGGGTTTTTTTTTTTTGTTTTGCCGTACCAAAAATTTTTTCCGGATACTCTTTTAAAATACTTGTGCAATTTTTTGTTCCAAATTTACAGGTGATCAGTACCCAAATTTGTTTTGCACTGGGCTGTTGTCTGTCTGTCCCTCTGTCCCCCAAAATTTTTCCCCAAACTCCCCATCTCTGGGGCCCAAATTTTTCCTAATTTACTGGAATTTATTGTCGCAATCTTCGTACTTTTTCGTCTGTCCCCAAATTGTCCAAAATGAAACTTGGTATCATAAGGGGACACATGTGTCTTTATCGTCTTGTTTTTTGGGATTTTTAAAATATTTCCTAATTACCCGTTAAACGATTTACTGTATTTTTACATGTATTTTTCACCCAAGTACTTTCCCTTTTTTTATTGAAAATTTAAATTTTTGCTCATACGTTGAACATGAAAAAGTATTGTGGGGAATAGGTAAAGATCTTACGAAAGGGCCCCTTTAATTAATTTTTTTTTTTATAGGGGGAAAATTTTCCCAAAAATTTTAAAAAATTTGCGGGTTTCTGGCAAAGGAAATAGAAATTAAAAAAAATAAAAAAACGCTAAGCCTTGTGTCATTTGGGAAGAGTTGTTTTTTCTAAAGCGTGTTTTTAAATTCCCATTTAAAATTAATTTTCTAAAGGAACAGGTAATCATTCCTAACAAAAATTATGCTGCCTTTTTTTTAAAAAATTTTATATTTATCTTAAAAACCCCACAAAATTTCTTAAATTATTTTTGCAAAAAGGGAGGCAGGGTTTTTCTGTTTGATAATGATTTGGGATGTTGCTGTTTTGTTAACTGAAGAAAAAAGTGGGTTTAATATAAAAAAAAACTGTTATTTAAATTTTAACCTTTCATTTTTAAAAAAGGGAAATTTTTTCCTAAAAGCGAAAACAATTTAACTTAAAAAAAATGTAAAAAGCCAAAAGTAAATAAACCCTTTTGTTTTAGAGTACCCTAGATTAAAAAATTTTTGAAAAAAATTAAACTTTTTCAGGGAGAAAAAATCTTTTAATTATTTTTTAAAGTAAATTATTTTTCCAAACTCTTATTACAAAATTTTTAAAAGGGTTTTACTCCTTTTTGGGCTCATACCTTGTATACCTTGTCCTTTAATGTGGATTTCGTTTGAAAAATTTAGAAAATTTTTTGATTTTTGTTATGCCGGAAAAACTTTGATAGAAAACTTTGCTAACAAAAAAGTAAGGAAGGTGCCCGGATTGGGCTTTTCCCGGGAAAGTGTTAAAATTTATCTTTTCCCGAGTTTTTTTCACTTTTAAAAATATAATTTTTTGTTTAATGTCCCTTTGTTAGTGTTTTAACAGGCCCAAGGGGGGGAAAAAATAAATTAAAAACATTTTTTAAATTTAAAAAATGAAATTTGAAATTTTCTTAAAGTCGTTTTTGGAGACAGGTGGATTAAATTTCTAAAAATTAAAAAATTATTTTAAAAATTAAAAATGGTTTGGGTTGTTAAAAAAAATTTTGGAAAAACCCCTAAATTTAAAATTGTGTAAAAGTTTGTTTAAAAATTTAAAAGTTTAAATTTTTTGTATTTAAAAATTAAATACCAAACTGGTTTTCAAAAAGAAAAAAACCGTTGTAATTTCCAATTTTTTTTGAAATTTATTTGAAAAAAAATTTTCTTTAATGGTTTGTTTTTTAGTTTTTGGGGAATTCCCCGTTGTCGGAAATGAAAAAACCAAAAAAATTTTATTCATAACATTTTTTGGCCCTTTAAAAAAAAAATCCTATTTTTTTTTGTGTAAAGGGGATGATTAGAGTGGTGTTTTCAACAAAGGGATGACTTTCATCAAAGTGTTTTAAAGTAAAAGTAAGTATTTTTAAACAAAAATAAAATTTGGTATCGTTTTTAAATTTCGACTGTTCCTTTTTTTAAAATTTTTAAAGAACTTTTTTTTCGTTTCCCCCCTTCCCTTTTAATTTAAAAATATAATTTCCCGGGGTTTTATAATGTTTGGGGGTATTTTAAAACATAATTATGTAAAAATTTTTAAATTCATCAAGTTTTTTATTAAATTTAAAATTTATTTTTTTTATACTAAACTTTTATAAGTTTTTTTTTCCAATTTTGGGTAAAGAAAAACCAAACAAAATTTATTGGGGGCAGAGCCAATTGCCTACGTTTGGCTTTTTATCGATGTTTTTAGAAAAGTGCTTGTGTTATTTTTTTTGGGAAAGAAAAACCTTTAAAGGGTAAATTGGAAAAATTTTCTGGTGTTTAAAAAAATTTTATAAAAAATTTTTTTTTAAAAGTTTTGTTTGGAAAAAAAACAAAAATTTTTTTTGGGGCGTTTAAAAAAAAAGGGAAAACCTGTTTTCCCTTTAAAAAAATTTGGAGTTTGGGGGGGGGTTCAAAAAATCCCTTTAAAACTTTAAAACTTTAAAATGTCTTTGGAATTTTTATTTTTTTATAGTTTTTTTATAAAAAATTAAATTTTGACGATTTTGGAAAGTTTTCTAAAATTTGATAAAAGTTTTTATTTATTTTCCCCGAAAAGATTGAAAAAAGTATTTATTTTTATTTGGTTTTTCATTTTTTAATTTAATTTGTTTCCGTCCCATCGGAAATTTTCTCGCAAATGGAAAAGGGGTTCCCAAAATTGGCTTTCCAAATAATTGTAAACCCGGGTTGGGCCAACGGGTTTTGGGGAAAAACGGGACATGACATAAACGCGCCTGGGTTGGTAAAATGTTTTTTTATTTATTTAAAATGGAAAAAAGTTTTTGGAATTTTAAGCCAGTTTTTTGATGTCCCCTTTAAAGCTAAAAATTTGGTTTTTTTTTTTTCCCGTTCGAACTTTTTTTTTTTTCTTTTTTCTTTACCCCATTCCCTTTTTTCAAAATGTTAAAATGATAAATAATTTCCCGCAAAAAAAACAGATTTGGAAAAACAAAAGGTTGGGAAAATTTTTTGGGAGTTTTTTAGTTGTAGTGGTCAAAAAACATTTTTTGCTCGACTTAGGAAATTATTTGGAAAAGGTGGGCTTTTCGCCCGGGTTCGAGTCCGGTCCAGATTTTAAATTTAAATTTTTTGGGGCAGTAAAAAATTTTTTCTTAAATTTGTAATTTTTAAAGGGATCAACTTCAAAATATGTTCTTTTCAAACGAAATCTTATGTGTCAAGGTTTTTCTTGCACCAAAATTTTTTAGATTATTCCCTTGAATTAGAATTTTTCCCTTTAAAACTTTTTTTTTCTTTTTTATTCTTTAAAATTTAGGGGTTAAATTTTTCAAAAATATGTACCTTATTCGTCCCCTTTATGTGCAAAGGGGTTTAACTTAAACACCTTTTTTTTGATTTATCTCCCTTTTGAATTTTGAAATTTTTTTTTAAAAAAATTTTTTTTTTTTTTTGTTTACTTAAACATTGCTTAAAGGGATTAACTTCACACTTTCCAAAAATATGTACCTTTCATTAACCCCATG
>NW_026864070.1:0-145137 GCF_026571515.1 Ruditapes philippinarum
ATTAACAGAAAAATGTGCAGAATATTTCCAAAAAAAAAAAAATGGATTTTTTTTTTCTGAAAAGAGTTTAAATACTCTTTCTCCTAAATCTGTTTTTGTTTTACTTATATAAATCCTCTAATTTACTATCAAGTTATGAAAACAAAAAACTGGAATTAGTACAGTTTGTTACTGGCTATTGTAATACATTGTGAATAGTCTGGTTGTTGGATATGGGGTTAGGGGCTTATTGTTAACAAATTATGTGTTTAAAATGTGAATTTCTTTGTCATATAAATGTCATAGATTTAATTCAAATGTCTTGTGTACTTAAATGTAACATGAATTTGTTGAGTGAATTTAAATGACTGGAATTTAAATGTAATGTGAATTGGAATGTCACAGAATTTTATTGTCACCTGAATATCACAAGCATGAAATTTAAATGTCAAAATCAAGTAATGTTAAATTGTCCACATGTATCTATCTAGTGTATAAATCAGTGAGTGTAATGTACAGTTGTTATGGTGATTAATTTTAAAAGTTATTTCGTATATTTGTGTATATTATATTTCAGAATGAATGAGTTTACTGGAATGTTTAAAAAACAGAATTTGTTGTACATATTTAAAAACACTTTACTTATTTATGAAATTTTATGAAAAAAGAATAATTTCTGTCATAGAAGAATAAAGGAAATCTATAAAAAGAAATATTGACTTGCTTTATACAATGTTTGTTACATTTGCAAAGGGAGATAATGTTTTATCATTCATGTAGAAACTGAACAGTGATTACCTCCCCTAGCAGTGAGATGCAAGCTACTGTACCACACCATTTATGATTAAGTATGTTAAAGGTTATGGCTTTGATTCGCCAAGATTAATACTATGATTATTTGTCATTAGCAGACAAAATGCTGACATTGTTTAATAGATTATGTGACCTAAAAGCAAAGGTGTCTTATTATGTCTTAATGTGGAGACAATTCAATTTAGTGCCATATAACCTAAACAGTCCACACTTTACTATATGCTCTAGGAACGCATACACATGCTGTAAGCAGTAATGAGCTAAATGCTCAATGAGTAGCTTTTAGATCGACTTTTTAGGGAAAAAAAAGCTATTGCTACAGTCATGTTGTCTGATGCCTCTGCTGTCCAAAAACTTCAACTTTGGCCATTATTTTTCTTTTTGCTGAATGGATTGTGTTCATACGTCTTGGACGACAAGATCTCCAAGTAGACTACACTGACATTCACTTTGACTCATAATTTCATAAATGACCTTGACCTTCAATGTCAAATATTTGAATTTTCCTTGATTTTTGCTATAATTTGCATAACTTTGTAAGTGTTCATACTTGGACAAAATAAACTTTTTGAAAAGAGTGAAGATGGGCTATAACTGTAAGAAATGGATGAATTGTCTTCTTACTTGTGCACAAAAATTTGCTTAGATTGTCATAACTCTGTTATTTTTTACAATTTGATCAAAAGAATGCATATAACGTACAACAATACCTACATATGTTAAATTATTCTGATATGACTTTGATCTTTAATTGACCTTGACCGTCTATGTCAAATATGAAATTTTAGTTATATTTTGTACAAGAAAATATTGATTTCTAGGAGTAATCTTTACTACAATATTCTTCCCGCGTTGACTTTGGAGGTCGAGTATGGTACCGCTGGGCGTTGGCTCTTGTTAGAAAATGTGACAAGACACGAAAAATGTTTATGAAAAGCAAAAGTAATTCACTTTCATATTTGTAACTTAATGGGTGCTGAATTTACCTTATGAGTTTGTTTATGCTGTGAATTTTTAAATGTCTCGTGTTTCGGATTTTACCTGCTTAAATTAAACAATACATGTAGTTAACTTTGTTACACTGCACGGGTTAACTGGCGGGGCTGTCTCGATTCGCGTGTCAGCGCTCTGCCTGTGTTGTTGTTATATTGAGCCAAAGGGTTTTCTTAGCTTGGTAAAAAAAAAGATGGCAAAACACTACTTAATAAGTGCGGCAAGTATCTGTGACATACTTATAGTAAGTTTTTTCTATATCACATTGAGGTTTAAGAAGTCTTTTTCTTCGCCTTAATTTGAAATTTTCATATAAATTGTCTTCAACAGCGTACTTTTTTTCCTTATACAGTTATGTAACTGTATGTCACGTTTTAAGTCCACATGCACTTAAACTTGAAATTATGTTATAAAAGACTTTACAAATACGCTTAGTCATTCATAGCCGTTTATGTTTCTCATCCATAACGAAATCGTGAATTACGACCTACTTCGTTGATTTCCGTATTTATTCAAAACAGATAAAAAAAGCAATGAAGTCTTATTAACTCCCCAAAATCTTACCATAGTATTTAGGCACGGTAGTTGTCGGTTTGTCGAATAAGCAGAGCTATTCGTGGATGCAATACCTTAATCACCAAAGCTTCGCTAATCCGATATTGAATTTTATTATACCCGTAATTGGCCGAGCGAATCGTCGTATATCCGTGTTGTAATCGTGGTTAATGATCAGTACACAAAAATAGCTACAGGGTAGTGTTTTATAACAAAACAAAAAAAATCTACTGTGATCAAAATAGTTTTGTCATTTTGAAAGAATTGTAATAATACAGGAATAACTGTGATAATGGCATCTGAAAAAGGTAAGATTGCTTTATTATGTTTGATTTTTAGACGCCATTCATACATAAATGTTGACATCTATATATACAGTAGATCTGTAGAATACATCATGTATTATTGAACTTTTTACTGTTCATCGATCACGACAGAGTTTTTATCAGCCGGGAAAACAAACATATGTTATAATAGCGTATATGTATGACTTGACAAGTTTATAATTGAGCCGCGTCACGACAGCATAATGGGTTTGCGACCAGCATGGATCCAGTCCAGCCTGCGCATCCGCAGTGTGCAGATATAAAAAAACAATATTTTGAATGTATAATGATATAAAGTAGTTAAATTATATTTGCACAGGGGCCATAACATATGATTTTACTGTAACAAAAATAAACGGCAGCAAATATGAAATACATTAAAATAAAGTGTGTATTTATATAACATGTAGTCAGTAAACTTAAGTATATGTTCTGTTCTTTAAAATTGAACTACCCTGAGCCAGTCAATCATTTTATAAGTAAAGTAGTAAGGCGACTTTTGTTTTCAAATCGCTGTTAAAATGAATGGACTGTTCAAAATTCACAGGACAAAGCTAGGGCATTTATATATAGAACATTTTAAAAAAGTTTTACATAGATAGAACAGCATTTTAGCTACCATGTGAAGTTAACAAGCAATTACTGTCGAGTATGGTCTCAACATTAACGTATTAATTCAAAAGTCCGTGAAAACACTCGTATCCACCATATAGTTGTACCCGCTTAAAAAATTATGGAAATTTAGTGACTTTAAGATGATTATGAGATTTTCACTTATATGGTGTATTTTTACATACTTGAGTAATTTCAGTGATACTGACAAATGTTCATACAATATATTTGTAGATCTTACACATGAAACCACTCTAAAAACAATTAATAAATAACTATCACTTATGCAATATTTATCAATCTCCGTTTTTACCTCGGAGATTAACTTTGCGTAAGTGATACCTTCTCTTCTGTGCTTTGAACATTTAATATCCCTCTATTTTTACTCTCATATTGAAACCATGACATATACTAAGTGCAGGTGTTAATTTATTCATGTCATACAATGTGCACGTATTATATTTATATGCATCAGATGATATCAAGTTTGTCAGTAAACTGAATGAAGAAAGTCAGAAGAAAGCGAAAAAAGAACTGAACGAGTTGAATGACACAGACCGAATTCTTGCCGTGCAATCATTCAGACAGTGGGTGTTACAACAAAAATGGCTGAAAACACCAACAGGTAAAATAGCGTTCTCACATCATATTTTTTGTTGTTGAAAATACAAGTAAAAGAAACAATTCCAATAGACATCGGCAAAAGCTGAAAATGTCGCAAGCCTGATTTAATCCGTCAACAGATCATACTGGGTGATGATGCTGTTGTCACCGTCTACCCCCCCCCCCCCAGCACCGGTTTTAAGCAAACATGATTTTATTGATATGTGTACATACGCCGAGATTTAAAAAAACTTTCAATATTAACTTTCAATATTACCTTTTATGCCACACTTTTGGCGGCTGGTCCACACTGCTGGCAGCTGGTCCACGAGAAATGTTCATCTTGGTATCTGTTATTGTAAATTATGCAATTTCTTTTCCGTTTATTTCTTACTGACTGTTACTGTTCATTCTTTTTTTAGAATTTGAATTTCTGTTGAGATTTCTAAGAGCGAGAAAGTTCAGCCAACTTGAGGCGAGGAAAACATTGGAGAATTACTGGACGTGTAAGACAAAGACACCAGAATGGTACAGAAATGTTGACCCCAGTGAACCGGCTATACAGGAAATTATCAAAACTGGGTATATAGCTTTGATCATAACTTTGCTGCCAATGCATATTTAAAAATATCTATTTTTCAAGAAAATTTCAAGTTTAGTGTATAGTGCATGTCTCAACCGTATATTGATGTAATGATGTAATATTTACGTTTCTTCACATGGATTCCAATATTTAAGTTTCTGAAGAAAACCACTTCAGCCGGAGCAAGCGGACATTTACCTGATTACCAGATTCATTTAATCTGTGTCGATTGTTGCCACTTGTATCATTGTTGTCAATCCCTCTGAACTCTATAAGTTAAGCAAAGGGGGGAAACAAAAAACACCCGTACAATTAGTTTTTGTTGCACGTCGGTGTATAAGTTGTCCTGATGATCTTGTCTTTTCTGTTACCTATTGACACTGAAACGTAAATAACTGTTATAATGTTTTAGATAATATGAACTCAATTTATACAATGTATGACTTAATATTGAATCGCAAACTCAAGTATATCAGTTGAATAATTTAGGACTTTATTCAAGTTTTGGTATGATTATAAATTTATACCTTTGCCCGATATTGAATTCTGCTTAAGCCGTTGCTAGTGGGGTCGTGAACGTAAGCTTGAACTTACCCCTATAGTCTGATCCTTGAATGTTTCCAGTTTTCTAATTCCTTGCAATACTTACAAAACCATTATGCGAATATCAGCTTTTTGTTAATGCCTTCTCATGAGCGTCACAAGTTGACAAAACAAAATGCCATCTTTGTGGCTGATCGAACATAATTTAATTTGGAAAGTGCAAGTAACCGCTCACTCTCCCTAGCACCGGCTTAAGCAGGACTCAACATTGAAACATGAAAATGGCGAAGCTTTGAATTAAGAAACATGCTTAACCATTTCTTTTTTGCTTCAGATTTTATGTTGTACCAAAGGAGTTAGACAAACATGGTAGGCGTGTCATCATAGAGAAACTTGGTAAGTTACTTGTTATGTTACTTGGCAACATATATGCAAAAGTTAACACTATGATGGCTAACACATAATGAACCATAGTTTGTATGGAAGTGAACGAATCACTATGAAGATAATGGATCTATTTTTCTAAACGAATCTGGAATAGTTTTTTTGTAAGAATCAACATTTTTCTACCATTTATAAAAGTTACAAGTTCAGAAAGTTAAAAAAGATGCTCAGTAGTTTATTTTAATGGTGTTTCAAGGTGATTAGCTCTAATACATTTAGGCGGTGCTAGGGTGGTGTAAGATGCGTTGCACTTTAGTGTCGCTGAATATCGTGGTCAGACTCTTTTCAAACTGAGTCTGCAAGTTCCTTATAGTCTACTTACTTTCTTTTTTCAGATTTTTATTCACATGCCAAAGAACACTCACTTTCGCATTTCTATGCTGAATATTTTGTAAAGTACATATTCTGATAAATTTAAATAAATAAATGCTAATCTGCTACTGCGATTGATTAAGAGTAAAATGAAAGGAAAATGTTTGAGGTAAATAAATGATTTGACTCTACCAAAATATTGCAAACATTTCATTGTGAAATGCTCCCTCCTTTTTAATGGTCATCGTCCGATCTAATCGCATCTGCCCGGCTCTTTCCGTTAAACTTCGGATTCGGCATAATTAATCTTACATTTGATAGTTTTACTTCAGCTCGACTTGATTTAAATGATGTTAAGAAGAAATGGGGCGTAGACAATGTTTTCAGAGCTATTACATTGATATGCGACTGGGCAAACAGAGACGAAAATATACAAGTCAACGGTATTGTGGTATTTATAGACAACACTGACGTCACGATGGGTCACATGATGACGTTATGGAACCAAGAAAATGGAAAAAGAATTATGCAGTTTTATCAGGTTTAGTTATAGTTGTAGTGACGTTTTTGCTCCATGTTCTATATTTTGTTCTGATTTTGGTGCGGGGCACAAATAGATTCAAACCAACTTTAATAAACGCTTTAGGCAAACATCCAATCAGATTGTGCGAGACATTTATGTTTTGTTCCAAAAAGCGACACAACGCGATTTTTTATCTATTAAATTGTAAAAGCCGCAATAATGTTCCTTTTGATGAGTAAACTAAAATATCAAATATTTTTAATCCAAATGGAATTTCGGATGTATTATGTAAAACATTTTTTTTTAAATATTTTTTATCACCAAAACACTTCTCCGGTACACAGCAAAAAAAATCATCCGAATATTGATAAGTTAGGTCGTATAGACAATTGATGTGAATAGTAAGTGCCTAAGTTAAAGTTTACTCACGCAATTTGTACATTTTATAACAATTTCCGAATTTATAGGTTTTCATAAAAATAAGACAAAGCTCAGAAAGATTGATTAAACAACTGATGTTCTTTTTTTACAGAATTCGCTACCAGCTAGAATGAAGGGTCTACATTTGTACAATGAACCATCGTTTTTCGATGCCATGTATGCATTGTTCTCTCCTCTTATGAAACAAAAAACTAAAGATAGGGTGAGCTTATATTTAACCTATGCTAATTACTTGCGACTTTTAGCTGAGTGTGATGCTGAAAATAATATTTTATTGTTACAGACTGAGAGTTTTTACTATTTTCCGACCTTTGTCGCGTGATAAGTTCATGTTATGCATATTTTACTATTTTTAGATATTTTGTTACTATTTATAGATATATAGACGCTGTGTTACTAAAGATAAATATTTTCTACTATTTGATATTGTAATATTGTTAATATTGAGATGATTGTTGCTTCATCGTGGACGAAGTTTGATAGATGTGTACGAAAGAAAGGCCCGACTGCGCTGCCTGACAGTATCTTCCTGATATATGTTGTTTCTATTTATAGATATTTTGTTTCTATTTATAGATATTTTGCTACTATTTATAGATATTTTGTTACTATTTATAGATATTTGTTATTATTTATAGATGTTTTGTTACTATTTATAGATATTTTGTTACTATTTATAGATATTATGTTACTATTTATAGATATTTTGTTACTATTTATAGATATTTGTTATTATTTATAGATGTTTTGTTACTATTTATAGATATTGTGTTACTATTTATAGATATTATGTTACTATTTATAGATATTTTGTTACTATTTATAGATATAATGTTACTATTTATAGATATTTTGTTACTTTTTATAGATATTTGTTATTATTTATAGATGTTTTGTTACTATTTATAGATATTTTGTTACTATTTATAGATATTATGTTACTATTTATAGATGTTTTGTTACTATTTATAGATATTTTGTTACTATTTATAGATATTTTGATACTATTTATAGATATTTTGTTTCTATTTATAGATATTATGTTACTATTTATAGATATTTTGTTACTATTTATAGATATTTGTTATTATTTATAGATGTTCTTACATGGACGAAGATTAACAAAGGTGTATGAGGAGATAGGTATGTCCGTGTTACCAGACGAGTATCTCCCTGATGATTATGAAGGTCCTAATGTCGGCTCATGTGAGAAAATAGTCGGTATGTGTATAAGTTTTAATAATTGTTAATATGTTTTAGGCAGCATATGTGTCGGGTGTGTACATCGGCTCGGATAATATATATTGTTATAATAAATTGGTAGTAAAGCATGAAGTTAGTGATTTTTTATTGACACAAGAAATAATGTAATATTGAAAATACTGCTTAAGAAGATATTAATTTTAATATTTACGAATGCAAAAGCACAAAACTGATTATTTCTAATAAACTTGGTCACTTGAATGTTTACAACATCTTTCGCGCATGCAAGCATTGGTTCAATCAACTAATTAATTATTAACTAAATTGTATGAAAGAGAGAAAAACTTCAATGCTCGAAGTTTTGACGTTTATTAAATTCTTTGAATTTAGATGACTTTCAAATATTCTTGCTTTAAATGTGGTTCAAAAAATCCATTAAAAGATTAAATTCAAACATTCTTTGTAATTTACTTTTGCAGAAGAAATGTTGGCAGACATGCAGAGCAATGATTTCCGTGAATATATAAAACATCTCTCCAGTGACGAGTATGGAGTGGACTTAAAGGCACGTAAAAATGATGACACACCAGTTGCTTCGTTCAGAAAACTAAACGTAGACTGATAGAATTGTAGACTGACAAAAACTTACGCGTGACATTCGTGCAATTTATGCAAGAGATTTCTCTCCTTAGCAAATGTTCATACGTTATAACCTTGGAAAATATTCAATAGAAGTTACAACCCAGTGTTGTCAAGTTTTATTTATAACTTGGTGAAATTGTAATCAATCCATTCAGGTGAAAACATATGCTTACGTTTTAATTGATTGTATGAACGTATGCATATCTTAAAAAACTTTACATGTTTTTGATTTACTGATTGTATATGTGAATTGTAAGGAGATGTAAAAGCTGATATGATAAATACAAAATATGTAATTGATCGCTGTTACAAAAGGCTTAATGTGTAATGGATGGCTACTTTTGTAACGGAGGGTTATATATGTGTAACGGAAACTAGATTTGTAATGGAGGACTTAATGTGTAACAAAGGACTTAATTTTAAACGAATCATGAATGTGAAATATAAATGTTATTAACAGTTTCATGTTTGATTTAATTTTATTAAAATATCAATGCAAATGGATTAAATTAATGCAAGTGCAACTCAAAGAATTGTTGTTTCTCTTTATCTAACACTTTAATGAAATTTATGATAGATGATATATAAAACAAACATCACTTTAATTCTGGACCGCGTTTCACAGACAGTCTTAAGTCTGAAATCTTACATGTTGAATTATATTGAACTAAAAATAAGTCTGAAATCAGTCTTAAGATCAAAACTGAGACAACTTGGCGTTTCAAAAAGAAAAAGCGTCGTTACTTATGACTCGTATTTTATTACTCTTTTCAATGCATATGAGCAATAACACATTGCGAATAAAAGTTTTTTTTAAATTTTTATTCTCTCAGGAAAATGAGTTTGACTGAAGGTAAAAACATTAAATGGAACGACCTTGAGTTAGTCCTAAAGTTAAGACTTTCTATGACACAGCACAGCCCTGTGCGGAAACAATTGTTAAATATCGTTATTGTAAAATTTTGTAGTAAGATTTTTAAAGCCGTACAAACAAGTACACGAGAAATAGTTAAAATCCTGTTAATTTCAAGACGTGGAATTATATTATGTAAGCAAAGTGCAAATTTCGCCGTAGAAATGAAAACAGAATTAGTAAGCAAACATTTCCAGTTTGTTTTCATAGAAAAAAGGCATATTGTGACCATACAATATTTTAACATCTGGCAGTAAAAGAATATACCGCGGTATTGTGTTTTGATCGTAACATTTTATTTGAAAAAGACATACCGGTACCTGTCTTCAATCTTTACGGACAGTATTTGTCACTGAATTTTGAGACAATCTTTGCATTTGCGTCACGTTCCAGATGAGTGTTACTGAAATGTTTCCTAAATACGACAGTCGCAGTTTTTTTTATTAAAATACGGACTGATGATGAAAGCTGGTTTCACTATTTTACACCACTTCGCAAGTGTAACAATAAGATTTAGGCCACGAAAAATATTCGTCGACCATGCATTGCCAAACGTTTCACAAGTGTCACGAAAATTACGTACGTTATTTTTAAAAATACCCGTGGAACTGTTGTCCTAAGTCATGTTCGTCAAATCCAAGTATTATAGAGATGCCGTGAAAATTTATTTTTGAAAATTACTTAAAAGTTCGTCCTTCGACTGGTACGAAAGGTCTGATATTTTTTACATGTACACACAGGAACTACTGTAATCGATTTATTTTTCCAGATAAAAATCCACCATATTCTCCAGATTTGGCATCCTGTGATCTTTTCCTGTTTCCTTTACTGGAAAGTCCTATTTTATTGCTACAAGAGAAGAAATGGACTTGAGTCGACCATTTTTCAGTTATTGAAAGGTATACCTCAGGAGGTCTATGTTGAAGAATTTGAAAAATGGATTTGTATTTCTGTAGGAGGAGATTATTCAAGAGGGTTAAAATGGAAAATTGTGGAACATTTGCTCTTTTGTTAAATATATATTTACCATATTGCATTACCTATTGTTCCATCTTCGTACACACGCACGCACACACACATTACGTATTTACTTTGAAAGACAAGTACATGTACAATTAGAAGCGCTACTTTCCACATACAAAACTGAAGAGCAATTGGATACCAACGTATAGAAAAAACGCCTATGAAGAACATCCAAAACGGCAAAATTGAAAATGTTGAAGGCTCAGTTTAACTGAGTCTGTTTAGGAAAGGTACTGCAAAGTAAGGGCTACCGTTCAAGCCCCCTAGCACTAGGTTTCATTAGAATCCAACACTCGACGTTAAATTGTATGATTTTGGATCCAGAATCATCTGCAGATGTGTTCATACGGCGGTTTCAATAGAAGCCACAACATGAAAGGTTAGTGCCATTTCAACATACAACTAAATATAATAGATAATAATTATTTTTGTGTGTTTTATATATATATGATAATAGGTAGATATATGTGACAATTTAGTAGTATGTGTTATGTATATTTCCCTGAATAAATCGATACGAACGGTATTCTGTTATTTTTAAACAATATGACGTCACGCCGAGTCCCATGATGCCGTTTTGGAATCAAGAAAATGGAAAGAAAATACTTGTTTTTCTAGTAATAATGTATTGGAATAGTATTTTTATTCTTTTAAACAAACGCACATTTTTGAGAACGAATCCAGTAATTGTTATGAATAAAAACAAATAATAAAAAAAATAAATAAAACAAGCAAACAAACAAGTAAAATTTAAAAAAAAAAATGTTTTTTTTTATCAAATCGGATGTGATAAGGATAAGAACAAAATTCAAAAATTAATTATGAACAATTTAAATATGTTTTTCTTTCATAATTTTTATTTTATATGATTTATTTTGGTATTATTTATAAAATGTAAGTTATCAATATGAAAACGTCTATATAACTATTTTGTTATTATGTATTCTGTTATAGTTTTATTTTATTTACCTTTCAATTATGAATACTCATATAACACTCATTAAAATAGTTGATCCCTCTCCGGTTTCGTCCGTGAAATATACGATAATTAACATTGAATATATAAGTTATGTTTTTAAAATACGCATACTGTCATCACATCTGGAATAGCAAAGGTGGTTAAGTGGTTGCCTAATACGGAAGTGGTCGGCGGTTCAAGCCCTAGCCTACTTTTGAGATTATTTTTACCTTTCTTCATTTTTGTAGCATATATTAACGGAAATGAAAATGATTTATTTGTTGGTTGCAAACATGTACACATGATATGGAGCAACTCAAAACACTGTTTTTGTCTCGTTTTGTATGGTATTATATGGAAATTAAGTGCCATCAATTGACTTTTTCAGTCGATTGAATTTAAGATATTTATTCTTAACGGTGTTATTTAAAATGAAGATAGCCTTTGCCAAAATACGTGGAAAACATATTAAAACAAATCAAAAATCATAAAAAAACAATCATGTCTTCAACAATGCTGAAACTAAAATAAGAAAAACACAACACATTATAAATGGCGTGGTTTAAGAAACAAATATAATTTAAAACGCTATATAATTCAACTGAGTGATTAAGCCTTTAAACTACCCTATATTCACTAACCTAATGTAGAATTCATTATAAAGTATAAATGTAATTGTTTAGCGTGACGGGTACTGTATGTATTGTTATAAGATACATAAATTACAGTAAAATTGTCTTTCTTTACGTTAGTGTTTTATAAATAAAACATGCAAAATTCAAAATATTTGAAGGATTACAGTCGACTCTTATTATCTCGAAGACATCGGGACCTTCCAAAAAATATCGAGATAACGAAATGTCGAGATAAACGTATAAGATCTGAACAAAGCAGAAACTGATTTTTACAAAAGACACGTGCAAACCTTACGTCAAATGAACTAAGTATGATATATAGAGGATATTCAAGTTTTTTCTATAAATACATGATTTATTTTCATCAAGTGGTATGAAAATAAATATTTCATGAGTGGCGGTAGCCACAAGTGAAATATGGTAATTTTCATGCCACAAGATGAAAATAAATCATGTATTTATAGAAAAAACTTGAATTTTCTGTTTATTATATACATTTTTCTCTTTTTTGACATTACAATTTGAAAGACTTTCCCTTAAATTTTGTGCACTGACAGAATTTAAAAGAAAGTAGTCTGGCAAGACACCAGTGAAAATACGGAAGATATGTTTCACTGCAGTGAAAAATAAATTTTCACAGTGAAAATACGGAAAAAAGAAAATACGCATTTTATTTTATCAATATTTGTCAATATTTCATTTTTAAGTATGTAATAAATCCATGTCTTGTTTTCTTGAGCCTAATGTATCGCAAAGTCAGTATTTAACAAAGTTACATTAGCGGAAATACGGGTGTCTATTATAATCAAAGCACAGAAGGCGCTGAATTTGTTTGGGTCTCAGAATGTCAGAAAGGTGAAGGTTGTGAGATTATAAACCAATTTGTTTGTATAGTGTCACCAATGCTGTTTCCAGTGTTATAACCACAGTAAATTGGCTATAAGACTAATTGCAACACTGATATTGAATTCAATGTTTATTTGGCTTAAACAATTAAAAAAACAAACAAACAAACAAAAAACAATAAAAAAATCACATGAGTTGCCTGAACTGGGATATGAACTCCAGTCCTCTCACTTCTAAAGCGAGCGTGTAAACCCCTCGAAAATGGGGAGTTATAAGAGAACAGTCTGAAGAATACCATATTATTCTAAATTAGAGTTTGTAACCCTTATGAATTTCGATATATTTTGTTCACGGTAAACCTGTTGTTTAACGTTGTTTAACATTGAAGTAAATAATCATGGAGCTGAATATAAGCATGTATATCTATAAGAATAACAGAATATTAGAAATCATCGACCAATCCGGAACAATTTTTTAGTTACGAAAATTAATGCGCCTGCCATTTGACAATCTTTACGCAGTGAACTCCCCTTAATTTTTCGGCGTTAATGTACATATGAAGGGAAGTAACCGCTTTAATACGGTGTCCTTATCGTGCCATTTAGAATGTCGTCCGTCGCGTCTAAGGGTAGACACACGACAATGCGAAGTGACATCGCGACAATGCGAAGCGACGCTCGACAACGCGAAGCGATATGCGACAATGCGAAGCGACGCTCGACAGTGTCAAACGATATGTCGCACTGTCGCCTAGAAATGTCGCGGTAAAAAAGGGCGACATTTAAGAAATGTCGCTTCGCGTTGTCGAGTGTCGCTTCGCATTGTCGAGCGTCGCTTCGCGTTGTCGCGATGTCACTTCGCGTTGTCGCGATGTCACTTCGCGTTGTCGCATTGTCACTTCGCATTGTCGAGTGTCGAGGTTGGTAGAAGTGCATACCACGACACTCGACAATGCGAAACGACAACGCGACAATGCGATACGACGCTCGACAATGCGAAGTGACACTCGACATCGCGAAGCGACATTTTTAAAATGTCGAGTAAATGTCGCGTTATTTTTATGATTTTTACACCGCGACGCTCAACATTGCGAAGCGACACTCGACAATGCGAAGCGACACTCGACAACGCGAAGCGATACTCGACAACGCGAAGCGACACTCGACAATGCGAAGCGACATTTGGAATAATATCGTATCGCATTGTCGTGCGTCTACCGGTGCTTGGTCAGAATTTACTAACTCACCGACAAACGGTGCGATCATGGAAGGGGTCGCACTAAACTGCTGACGAATTAGCTGACGATATAGAATATATAGGAAACTGCTGACCAGTTAAACAAAGAAGGATTATCGAAAACTGCTGACCAGTTAGATAAAGAAGGGAAAACAATGAAGGTGTCAAATTGCCGTTGGTGATATTACAGGCGAGGTCGAGAAATATACTTGATAAAATGTTTTTCAAGATGTCAATATTACAAATGATACATATTAATTATAAAAATTTAAATTGATATATACTGTATATTTCTCAATTTCTTTTGATATAATATTTTATTTAAGTACCTTAATGAATTTTCTTCTATGTGTTATATATTGGTTAAAATTTTAAAAATGGAGTCAAAATATTGTGTACGAAAAATCATAATTTGTTTCGAGTATGTATAAAACTATGCATCATAGGTTAAAATATATACATGTACATATACGTAATGTATATTTTAACAAAATATAATTATTATGTCGTATTTAGTGCAAATATGAAACAAAGTGATTTCTGTTTCCTTATTTGTTGTTCGTATAATTGTATAAGTAATATTGAACAAAAATTAATAATGTGCTAATTGTTATAGTTAATAAGCTTTTATTACATTATAAACAACATGTTTCCACAGATATCCATTAAACTGATAATTTATCGAGATCGATATGCCCCAAGGTCATATTAAAATCGATTTCACACGCGACGTGTCATTCTTGATTTATCTATGACAAAATACAATAAACAGTCAAAAATATGTTATTAAAATGCTGACCATATTGTAGAATCTGCTGAAAAGTTAGATATATAGAGAAAAATATATTTAAATGCTACGAAATTGTTACTCATTATGCAAATTTAATATATTTTATAAAATAATGTCGACATTTAATTAAGTAAAAACACTGCTGACCAATTTAATGTTAATTCAAATTGATTTAAGCCGTAAAACTCTCTTATTCTATATGGTCAGCAAATTTAACGCTCTTTACATTCAGGCGAGAAAATGCTGACCAGTTAAACATATAGTAGAATCTGCTGACCAGTTAGATATATAGAGAAAAATATATTTTGCCGTGAAATTGTAATTCATTTTATAATGTATGCAAATTCAATATATTTTATAAAATTATGTCGACATTTAATTAAGTAAAAACACTGCTGACCAAATTAATATTATTTCAAATTGATTTAAGCCGTAAAAGTCTTCTTATTCTATATGGTCAGCAAATTTAACGCTCTTTACATTCAGGCGAGAAAATGCTGACCAGTTAAACATATACACATGTAGTAGAATCTGCTGACCAGTTAGATATATAGGGAAACTGCTGACCAGTTAGAAATATAGAAAAAAATATATTTTGTCGTGAAATTTTAATTCATTTTATAATGTACGAAATTCAATACATTGTATAAAATTTTGTCGACATTTAATTAAGTTAAAACACTGCTGACTTATTTAATATTAATTCAAATTGCAATTATTGCTTTTGAAAATACATTTTTTTTCCGTTACAAGATTTTTCTATTGAAATATCACTAACAAGAGATTTTGATAAAACTCATAACATCATAATTCTTTATAAAACATTAATTCAAATTTTTGCATATCTTTAGTGGTATAAAAAGCTGTTTAATATATCCTTTTAAAATCACGGATTTATATTACATGTAGTAATGTTAATCCGTGTTAAAATGTATGATATTATGGTACTTTAAATGTATATATTAATTTAGTTTATAAACATAGTCATATAAATGCAAAAATTAAAAATATAATTAAAAGAATAAAAGTAATTTCCCATCTTTTTATTACCCCCTACGGCGTGTTTATATATCTTCACACCTTCAATGTTTCCCTTCTTTGTGTAACTGGTCAGCATTTTCCGATAATCCTTCTTTATTTAACTGGTCAGCAGTTTCCTATATATCTATATCGTCAGCTAATTCGTCAGCAGTTTAGTGCGACCCCTTCCATGATCGCACCGTTTGTCGGTGAGTTAGTAAATTCTGACCAAGCACCGGTAGACGCACGACAATGCGATACGATATTATTCCAAATGTCGCTTCGCATTGTCGAGTGTCGCTTCGCGTTGTCGAGTATCGCTTCGCGTTGTCGAGTGTCGCTTCGCATTGTCGAGTGTCGCTTCGCAATGTTGAGCGTCGCGGTGTAAAAATCATAAAAATAACGCGACATTTACTCGACATTTTAAAAATGTCGCTTCGCGATGTCGAGTGTCACTTCGCATTGTCGAGCGTCGTATCGCATTGTCGCGTTGTCGTTTCGCATTGTCGAGTGTCGTGGTATGCACTTCTACCAACCTCGACACTCGACAATGCGAAGTGACAATGCGACAACGCGAAGTGACATCGCGACAACGCGAAGTGACATCGCGACAACGCGAAGCGACGCTCGACAATGCGAAGCGACACTCGACAACGCGAAGCGACATTTCTTAAATGTCGCCCTTTTTTACCGCGACATTTCTAGGCGACAGTGCGACATATCGTTTGACACTGTCGAGCGTCGCTTCGCATTGTCGCATATCGCTTCGCGTTGTCGAGCGTCGCTTCGCATTGTCGCGATGTCACTTCGCATTGTCGTGTGTCTACCCTTAGACGCGACGGACGACATTCTAAATGGCACGATAAGGACACCGTACTTTAAGGAGTTTGGACTACTTTCGGCATTTGCAAATAAGAACATCAAGGTCTGAAATTTCGCTACCATTATTTGTTTGGTCTGACGACCATAACAAATTAAAAACACATAGTGAGGTTTACTCAGTAATCCGCCATTATAGAGAATTACTCAATGGATGAAATGTAACCCGCTTTTGCTCCTAACAGCGCAGTGCGATTTTGTAAAGTAGTCCGACCTCATTATCGCCGTTCCTGGACGGCGATATATACAATTGACAAGACTTGAACAGTTCTACCTGCATTTATATATATAGATGCGTATATATATAAATGCGTGTATAGAAAAAGTAAAAAGTCGAGCGTTGCTCAAGCCCGGCGGTGGCTCTTATTATAATGAACATTCATGGTCATTGACTCATTTATCATGTAGGCTACAGGATACCAATTATGTCTGTAAAGACTCCATAGTGTAAAAACATTGTTAACTGTTGGCATCTTTAATATGATTAAAGACTATTCAGATTCTAATCTAATATTGGACCAAAGCCTGGTCAGACTGCACTAATGTGCATGTTAGTCTAGATCCATACTAGTGTCAAAGGCTTAACATTTCCAGTCCCAACAGGTTACACGTTAAAAATGTCTTATAAAATGTTGTTTTTTTTTGGTGTTTAGTTACGTTCACCCTACTCAGTAGTTTGTACCGATATTTAATGACAGAGTACATATTTTTTAGTATTTGTCTTTCATTCGTGTAGCATATCCGGTTCAACACTATGGCCATGCTTGTGTAAAATAGGATCTGTAAAGAAATATTTTTATGATAACACAAAGTTCACCAAATAGGTAGACGGATAAAGTTTTAATTAACAAACATTTAATAGTGTTTAGTTCACGAATAAGAAATTGAAATTTAATTTGCAAATTAAAGTCATACTGAGTATACAATCAACAATCATTTATGATAAGTGTATCTATCAAAACAGCATAAACTTTCATTCAGCTTAGACAGACAAAAAAAAGATAACGGTGGAGTGTTTGACCTTAAAATAAAGAATTCCATTTTTTGTTTTGGTAATACAACACTTTGTTTCTGTATATTGGTTGTTATCAGCGTGAATTATTTTGATGATATGCGTTCCTAGATCCGCTGGTATTAGCCTTCAAGTTTTCCATTGATGTATATATTCTTTAATTTCATACATAAATAAAACGGGAAATCTGCTCCTATTTCTACAAATAGTTAAGTTGGAATTTTTCAGGCACGTTACGCTTATTCTTTTAAGATCAAACAAAAGATATTCGTTCCGCAAGTTTGAAACACAAAACGGATTATAAAATTGATGAGTATATTTCAGTTCATTTAATAATTTAACTCATCTCTCATTACATGCAAGTATTCTTTAAAACTATTTCTTTTTTCTCATTATTAAAACTTACAATGTAAATTACTTAATTTAGACTGTTTATAACAATGGTCATATATATGATTATACTATTTAAGGTACCAAAGCATACACCACCTTTTCATCATTTGAACCGGTGATTCGAACAATACAATTGATTTATACTGAAATAAACAAAAATGAAGAGTATGTTTTATGAGACGTGCATGGCCGATAGAAGAGCACATGAGGTCTTTCTTCACAAGTAAAGCTTATTAGGGTTGTTGACCTCGAACTACTTGCCCTTCACCTGTGGGTTCCAATCTTACTATCAAACTAGCATATGGAATGTCTGTGGCTCTACTCAGGTGCCAGTTTGTGCTTAAGATAATGTACAGAGGCTCACATGAGGTCTTATAGTTAGGGTTAGGGTTTTCTTCAAACAATAAAGCTGAAAAGTCGCCATATGACCTTTAAAGTGTTGGTGTGACTTAAACCGAACAACAACAACAAAAAAACATTATATTCATTTTAACAATTCTGCTGTTTTTATATTTTCAGAACTATGTCTGTAAGACGATTTTCCTGTTTTCTATACATGCTTTGTCCGTTCATCGTGCAAGCTGTTACCAAAAATATCACGTGTCCTGCCTCATGTGAATGTGACACTTTCTTTGGAATGAAGGTAGTAGATTGTGCTAACCTCACTGATGTTCCGTCAAGTATTCCCGAGGACACCAATTGGTTAGATTTAAGCGGGTGTAATATATCCCGCATTCATATTCAACCGCTGGAAAAGCTCTTCAAATTACAAATCTTCACCTTTCAGGAAATAAATACAAATGAGGGGAATTACAATCTTACGGCCTTGGACTTGCCACTTCTAAATGAAATAGTCGTCAATGGCGGCGTTTCTACTTCTATCCCACAGCTGTTACCATCTTATATTGGTGAGCTTAGTGTAGCAGAAAACAATCTAGGCACTCTAAAGTCTGGTAGCTTTAAGAACTACCCAAACTTAGAAACGTTAACTTTGTGGGACTGTATGTTAACGAAATTAGAAGCTGGTGTATTTGATGATATTCCTTCCCTTTCCTCACTTGAGTTTCATAGCAACAATCTAAACGAAGACAGTTTTCCTTTGGACGTATTCAAGAAAAACCAAGCACTTGACTCTGTTTCATTTTTTGATAATGAATTGAAACACGTAGTGTCCAATCTTCCAAGTTCTGTTACAAGTGTCGATTACAGCGACAATGCCATTTTTGAGCTTAGGGCTTATGACTTCAAATCTACGCCGAATCTGATATACTTGTATCTTCAACAAAATATGGTATGAAAATTACTGTTCATGTGAATATGTCGTCATTGTTATATATATATATACTTATATATAAAACCATGCATATAATACTTTCAAAAGAATTGCAAAACAAACAAAAACACATAGAAAGCATAAATAAACATAGCGTTATCTGTCTTTTTCTTACCACACTCATGTTTTGGCAATAATTAAATCACAAATGTCACGTTTAGTCATTTGATTACTAGATTTTACAAGAACGATATTTTAGAGTAGATAAGTAAAAGCACACGACCATGGAGTTATTACATTTATTAAAATTTCCTTTGTTCATACTAAGATATCCACAAACAACAGTCTACAAATGTTTATACCAGAGTTGAATATAAATATTACAACGTTTATTTCAGATCACAAATGTTGAAGACTTTGCTTTTGATGGGTTAGACAAACAAATCTCGTTGGACATGAGTTACAATAACATCAATAACTTAAGCAGAAACACATTAGCTGGTTTAACAGGACCCTATGAATTACATATGAGTGGTAATAACATCAGTGTGGTGGATAAAGATGCATTTAGACAACTCGTCTCTTTGCAGGATCTCAAACTAGATCAAAACAAGGTAAATATTACAAAGACTCCTCTTGATGAAACTTATTTCTTTTTATTGCTTCAAATACACGAAATAACCAATATATAAATAACAACAACACGTAAACATCAAAATATTGGTTGGGTTACCATGGCAGAGTTATGCCCCTTTTACTTTGAAAATAATATGAAATTTTCAGTTTCCGTTCATTATCTCCCAAACGGTACAACACATTCAACTCAAACTTGACAAATGGATATGTCATGAGAATTCGAATTTAGTCATGGTTTGATGATTTTTTGCAGAGTTATGCCCCTTTTACTTTGAAAATAATATGAAATTTTCAGTTTCCGTTCATTATCTCCCCAACAGTACAACACATTCAACGCATACTTGACATATGGATATGTCATGATAAAATACACGTCAAGTACGATTTTGGTTATGGTTCAATGATTTTTTGCAGAGTAATGCCCCTTTTACTTTGAAAATAATGTGAAATTTTCAGTTTCTGTTCATTATCTCCCCAATAGTGTTACATATTCAACTCAAATTTGACATATGGATATGTCAAAGGAATGCGCAGGTCAAGTTGGAATTTGGTCATGGTTCGATGATTTTTGGTAGAGTTATGTCCCTTTCACTTTGAAAATAATATGAAATTTTCAGTTTACATTCGTTATCTCCTCTAGGGTATTACACATTCAACTCAGATTTGACATATGGATACGTCAAACAAATGCACAGGTCAAGTTTGAATTTTGTCATTATTCAATGATTTTTTGCAGAGTTATGCCCCTTTAACTTTGAAAGAAAGGAAATTTTCAGTTCCCTTTCATTATCTCCCCAACATATTCAACTCAAATTAAAGATATGGATATGTCATAAGAATGCATTGGTCAATTTCGAATTTGGTCATGGTTTGATGATAGCTGACATACTTATCTCTCTTGAACTTTGAATTTTAAGTTTCCGTTCATTATCTCCCCAATGGTTGTACACATTCAACTTAAATTTGACATATAGATACATCTTAGGAATAAGCAGTTCACGTTTGAATTTGGTCGTGGTTCAATGATTTTGGACAAACTTATCTTTCTTGAATGTTTGAAAAATTTTGAATTTTCAGTTTCAGCACTCATACTTTTGTGGAAATGTATGTGGCCATTATTTTGGCTACAAATATGCAATATGCAATTTACAAAAGGTTAAGACTGAATAACTTCAGTGCCTTTACCGGTGTATAAAAATGGTTTATGTTAACATTGAATAGTTTTAAGGTCTTGGCATGATGACACATTTCTAGTTAATACTCTATTATACAAGATAATAACGAACAACATTTCATAATTCTATTTTTTTTGTCATGTTATTAATAGAGTACATTTATTGTATCCACTATCCACAAAAAGTAAGTAAAAAATCATATTGATGCATACATATGTGTTTACTATCATTATAAAAATTTGAGTTGGTACACTACTTTTCTTTTAAGAGTAGTTTCGAAGTGAATATAAGTATTGATACAAAATCAAATCATATAGACCATACTATAATACCTGTTTCTAAACTCATGCATGTTCATTAATATTCTTATATCATTATACTATCAACTATTTGTCCTTCCGCATTTAATCATGAAGCAGAACAATCATATTTACATAATATTTTCAGATTGTACAGTTGGAGGACTTTACCTTTCAAAGCATGGTCGATTTACAAAACCTGGACATGAGTTACAACAATTTATCTGCAGTTACTAATAATACCTTTGCCGGGTTAACCTCACTTTTATGGTTCAACTTGTCATATAACTGGATAACAACCATTGCGCAAGATGCATTCAAATCACTCAAATCAAGCGACATTGACCTCAGTTTTAATAGGTTACAAAGTCTTCAGGTTGAGGTTTTCTCTCATCTTACAAGCACAGCTAATGTAAGACTAGCTGGCAACTTGTGGAATTGTGATTGTCACCTAAGATGGTTGAGAGAAGCACTGGACAATGCCACTTATACCATTCAGCTTCCGTACACTCTCAAATGTGCAACACCAGTCAAGCTCGCAGGAAAATCTTTCATTGATCTTAAACCAAGCGATTTTGTGTGTATGTAGGACAAAATTTCATTATTCAAATAGATATTTTATATGTCAAATTTGAGCAGACTTTTATATGTAAAATGCTTGATCAGATAATAATTATGTACTAGACACACGGATGAGAAAACATCGTTCAATATTTTATACGTCATTTATTATTTTACGCTTTCCCGTCGGAGAGACAAGAGGCAATCTTCATAACGTAAAATATTTCTTTTTTCCGAACCACATTTTGAATGTGTAATACATCAATTACTACAATTTGCATGTTTGAAAATTTGTAAAGAATTATACAGGCACAACAACATTGAAAAGATATAATATTGTTTGAACCGAATACACAACTTTGCGAGTACAATACAATATATTTAGAGTTTATTGATCCTGAGTTGCAATAACATATAATAATACTTAAAGTACTGAATAAATGAGGTTTAGAAATTTTGAAAAATTTTGATTGTTGTATTCCTTGTATCATCCGGTATTTTTTTGGCCAGTGCTATAGTACGTGAGAGATGTTACACTTTCAGACTACTGAGTAAAGCCTAGTCCTCAATTTTATAGCTAGTATTTGTTGATGCTTTCAAGACAAAGGTCTATGTTCTTCATCATATAGTGCAATTAGTGTTTTTGACATAATCTGAATAGATTTTGACGTCGTTTCTGGCATCAAATGAATCGAATTGATCTTTATCAATTTTCGAAATCATCTCATGTTTAATGCCGTTTTTCATACAACTGCAGGTTAAAAAATAAAAGAATCCATTCAATAATGAATTATGAGACTATGTCAAGATATATATTATGATTATGTTCAATACAGAGGTAGAAGTAGCTATTCTTTTTCACAGTAAAAATGATATTATGTTTTGCCAAGCGGATAAGGTTATATAAGCTTATAAACGCGAGGTGTTACAACTATATATACAGTATAACCTAAATTTAATGATAACGAAAATTGTGTGTAGTTAATTTTTAAGGACATCTTTACCTATTTAATGGTTAACGTTTTGCATAATTTATATACTGTCAAGACATTATCGCCAGTTTTATAACATATACTTATTGAAACATAATCATACGGCTTTACTATACTGTTACATTTTATTTCTCTTCTCCTTGTCAATTATATATATCTGTCACTCACAGTTACTATGGTTCATTAAAAAAAACATTGTTAACCCTTGACCTGCTGAATATTTATACAAGAAGTCAATATTGGAATTGAGCCTGTTAAGACTCACGATATGCATGCTAGTCTGATTCTATACTAGTGACAAAGGCTTAACATTTTCAGTTCCAACAGGGTATAGGTTAAGAATGTCTTCTGAAATGAACATAAGGCCTGTTCAATGTGTGTAACGATATTGAATGACAGTATTTTTTTGTGTTTGTGTTTCATATATCAGGTTCAAACCTATGACTATGCTTGTGTAAAATAGCACAACATGGAAATTATGTAATATATTGTACTAGTTTGGAAGGCAGAGCCAATTTTCACCTATTAGACACATGTTTTAATTAACACAATAAAAGTGTTAGATTCACGAATGATAAATAGAAATTTATTTATTATTTATTTACATTTTTATTAAAAAAGTTATTTATTTATTTATTTATTTATATTAATTTATTCATTTATTTATTTATTTATTCATTTATTTATTTATTTATTTATTTATTTATTTATTTATTTATTTATTTGTAAATTGACATTCATTTATTTATGATAAGTATATCTCTCAAAATAGCACAAACTTTCATTCAGCTCAGAAATTATATACAAAAATATTTACGAATGCAATCTGTTTTGATCTCTTATCTCATTTTTTACATTTGTTTTGGCTAGAACTTCAGAAAAGGTAGTTTTTAACCACTCCAAAATATTAGAAACATTTTATTTCATCTGCAACAGAAGTTAATTATAAACATATATTTTTTTTAGATTTTAAACAAAATAACGGCGGAGTGCATGAATTCCATATTTTGTTTTGGAAATAAAACACTTTGTTTTTGTATATTAGTTGTTATCAGCGTACATTATTTTGATGATAAGCGTTCTTAGATTCATTGGTATGGAGCTTCGGGTTTTTCGTTGACAAAGGTATAAATTGTTTAATTTCATACATTAATAACCCGGCAAGTTTTCTCCTATTCATATAAATAGTTACGTTGGAATTTTCAGGCTTATTCTTTGAATGTCAAGCAAAAGGTTTTCATTCCGCAAGTTTGAAACACTAAACTGATATAAAGTTGTTGTTTTAACTGTTTAGTGGATAATTCAACTACCAAAATTTAGCTAATCTATCGCATGCAAGTATCCTTTTTAACTATTTCTTTCTTTATTATTATTATTATAACACTATTATTTGATTCAGACTATTAATGAAAATGATCATAAGATATGATCATACTTTAAAGGTAACACGGCTCTATACCACCTTTTCATCATTTGAAAAATATCTCTCGAAGCCGCTGACCTGAAAATTACAAATAGTTTGAAACTAAAACACACAAAAATGTAGACTATTTTATGGGATGGGGATCCGTGGCCTAGAGTTAAAGATTGTTGTCTTCGAACCGCTGACCCCACACCTGTGGGTTCAAATCTTACCAGGGACTTCGGATTCTTTTATGTGAGGAAGCTATTCAGCTAGCTTATAGAACGTCGGTGGCTCTATTCGGGTGCCTGCTTATGCCTTTAATTATGTAAGGAGGGGCACATGATGTCTTCCTTAACCGGTAAAGCTGAAAAGTCGCCATATGTCCTTTAAAGGGAAGGTGTGACTTAAACCATTAAAAAAAATTTTTTTTTTCATTTATTTTAACAAATCGTCTGTTTTTATCTTTTCAGAACTATGTCTTTTAGACGATTTTCCTGTTTTCTATACATGCTTTGTCCGTTCATCGTGCAAGCTGTTACCAAAAATATCACGTGTCCTGCCTCATGTGAATGTGAAACTATCTTTGGCGCAAAGGAAGTAGATTGTTATAACCTCACTGATGTTCCATCAAATATTCCTGAGGACACCAATTACCTAGATTTAAGTGGGTGTAATATATCCCACATTCCTATTCAGCCACTGGAAAAGCTCTTCAAATTACAAAGGTTCGCCTTTCAGGAAATAAATACAAATAAGGAGAATTACAATCTTACGGCCTTGGACTTGCCACTCCTGAATGAGATAGTCGTCGATGGCGGCGTTTCTACTTCTATCCCACAGCTGTTACCACCTTATATTGGTACGCTTAGCGTAGCAGAAAACAATCTAGGCACTCTAAAGTCTGGTAGCTTTAGAAACTATCCAAACTTAGATTCGTTATTTTTGTCGGACTGTATGTTAACGAAATTAGAAGCTGGTGTGTTGGATGATATTCCATCTCTTTCATTACTTCAGTTCAATGACAACAATCTAAACGAAGATAGTTTTCCTTTGGACGTATTCAAGAAAAACCAAGCACTTGACTCTGTTTCATTTTTTGATAATGAATTGAAACACGTAGTGTCCAATCTTCCAAGTTCTGTTACAAGTGTCGATTACAGCGGCAATGCCATTTTTGAGCTTAGAGCTTATGACTTCAAATCTACGCCGAATCTGATATACTTGTATCTTCAACAAAATATGGTATGAAAATTACTGTTCATGTGAAAATGTCGTCATTGTTATATATATTTATATATAAAATCATGCATAAAATACTATTGCAAAACAAACCAACAAACACAGAAACCATAAATTAAAATATCGTTATCTGTCTTTTTTTCTTACTGAATTGAGGTTTTGAAAATTATTAAATTATAAAATGGCACGGCTAGTCATTTGATTACTAGATTTTACAAGAACGATATTTTACAAAGGAGTAGAAATTAAACGAAAACGCAAACGACTATGGAGTTATTACATTTATTAAAATTTCCTTTGCTCATACCAAGGTCTCCACAACAATAGTCTACAAATGTTATGTTTATACCAGAGCTGATTATATTAGAACGTTTATTTCAGATCACAAATGTTGAAGACTTTGCGTTTGATGGGTTAGACAAAAAAATCTCGTTGGATATGAGTTACAATAACATCAATAAATTAACGGGAAACACATTAGCTGGGTTAACAGGAGCGTATGAATTACATATGAGTAGTAATAACATCAGTGTTGTGGATAAAGATGCATTTAGACAACTCGTCTCTTTACATGATCTCAAACTAGACCAAAACAAGGTAAATATTACGAAGGCTCCTCTTGATTAAACTTATTTCTTTTTATTGCTTCAAATACACGAAATAACCAATATATAAATAACAACAACATGTAAACATCAAAAATATTGGTTGGGTTACAAGTTCTTCTAACACTAGATAAAACCTTTCGTATGTCATGTCAAGACAAAATCATGTCTGCATAGAAATAAACACACAAATCGGAAATAAGGGAGATCCCTCGAGGGCAATGAAAAGAAGCAGTTGTCCCTTGTCCCTTTAATTCCCTTATGGGCCCCTTTTAGTTCTTATCATTTCACTTATTTCATGTTTCTCCCTTCCTTTCGCCACTCTTGATTCCTCTACTGGTTTTAGTTCGGTGGCTTCTGGATGTCCTGCTGCTGCAGCTGGAGTGTAGGGGGGGGGGGGCTGCGTTCTCTGAACGTTGCCTTTGCCTTGTTGATCTTTGCTCTCGTTTGTTTTCTCAATTAGTCAAATTTAATGGAATGTGTATGTGTTCTTCTGTCCCATAAGAACGGCTCAGTATTGTTATATTTTTCTGGTACTTCGGGATCATTGATGCCAGCACTATTAAGTGTTGAGAATTGAGTACCGCTCAAGCCGGGGGTGTGAGGGATGTTGCACTCAGTCATTATCCCTCATGTACAGACTTAGCCAAACCACGTCTGCAATGTTCATGTAATTCTGTTGTGATTAATTCTTCCGAGGGATCACTTTGTTTCCAGATTTTTAAGCATAAATCAACATTCAACACCATTATGTTTTTGCATCTGTGAGTGACCGCATAGATCTAGAAAGAAAACAATTTACTAAACTGAAGTAAAGTAAAAGTAATTTTTTCACCTGCCATACAGCACTTGACACCTGCTGACCCCATGATATTACGTGACTGAATTGAGATAGACAGTAACATTCAGAATTGTTGTTAAATGTCAAAAGTTAGCAGCACTTTGTTAATACTCTATTATACAAGATAATAACGAACAACATTTCATAATTCTAAATTTCTTTTGTCATGTTATTAATAGAGTACATTTATTGTATCCCCTATCCACATAAAAAGTAAGTAAAAAATCATATTGATGCATACATATGTGTACTACCATTATTATAATTTGTGTTGATTCAATACTTTTATTCTAAGAGCATTTTCTAAGTGAATATAAGTATTGAGACAAAAAAAATCATATAGACCATACTATTATACGTGTTTCTAAACTCATGCATGTTCATTAATATTCTTAAATAAATTTGTTATAAACTAATTGTCTTCCGCATTTAAGCATGAAGCAGAACAATCATATTAACATAATATTTTCAGATTGCACAGTTGGAGGACTTTACCTTTCAAAGCATGGTCGATTTACAAAACCTGGACATGAGTCACAACAATTTATCTGCAGTTCATAATAATACGTTTGTCGGGTTAACTTCACTTTTATGGTTGAATTTGTCGTATAACTGGGTAACAACCATTGCCCAAGATGCATTCAAATCATTGCAATCAAGCGACATTGACCTCAGTTTTAATAGGTTACAAAGTCTTCAGGTTGAGGTTTTCTCTCATCTTACAAGCACAGCTAATGTAAGACTAGCTGGTAACTTGTGGAATTGTGATTGTCACCTAAGGTGGTTGAGAGAAGCACTGGACAATGCCACTTATACCATTGAGCTTCCGTACACTCTCAAATGTGCAACACCAGTCAAGCTCGCAGGAAAGTCTTTCATTGATCTTAAACCAAGCGATTTTGTGTGTATGTAGGACGAAATTTCAAATAGATATTTTATATATCAAATTTGAGCAGACTTTTATATGTAAAATGCTTAATCAGATAATAATTATGTACTAGACACACGGATTAGAAAACATTGTTCAATGTTTCATACTTCATTTATTATTTTACGCTTTCCAGTCGGAGAGACAAGAGGCAATCTTCATAACGTAAAATATCTCTTTTTTCCGAACCACATTTTGAATGTGTAATACATCAATTACTACAATTTGCATGTTTGAAAACTTGTAAAGAATTATACAGGCACAACAACATTGAAAAGATATAATATTGTTTGAACCGAATACACAACTTTGCGAGTACAATACAATATTTTGAGAGTTTATTGATCCTGAGTTGCAATAACATATAATAATACTTAAAGTACTGAATAAATGAGGTTTAGAAATTTTGAAAGATTTTGATTGTTGTATTCCTTGTGCCATCCAGTTAAGGATCTCAACAAAAAAGATTGAAATATTTTTTTGGCCAGTGCTACAGTACGTGAGAGTTGTTACACTTTCAGACTACTGAGTATAGCCTAGTCCTCAATTTTATAGCTAGTATTTGTTTATCCATTCAAGACAAAGGTCTATGTTCTCCATCATATAGTGCAATAAGTGTTTTTGAAATAATCTGAATCGTTTTTGACGTCGTTTCTGGCATCAAATGAATCGAATTGATCTTTATCAATTTTCGAAATCAAATCATGTTTAATGCCGTTTATCATACAACTGCAGGTGTCAATGCTTTGTGGCAGTCAGTTGTAAAATGTTGCCCCGTATTTCTCTCCAGTATAGTTATATTTTTGATATTGTAATAATTCATTCTAATACTTCACTGTGTTGCTGTTTGATAACGTTAATACAGGTGTCACGGAACCTAAGTGACGTTACACTTTACTTTATCTCTTATGAACAAATTCCAGTACCGTCCATGAACAGACATAATGAAAAAATGATGAACAAAATGCCCAAATGACCCAGCAACAAAGGACTATCGGCAAGGAGCCAAGCAGGACCCCCAACAAAAAAACAGGGAAGAGCACAAAGCAAACTCAGCCTGCATTGTTTTAAATTTTGCCGTGTTTGCCGTTCTTCGGGGATTATGTTTTCCTCTGTTTCATACAATTTCCGATACATCCCGTGTAAAGCTATCTTTTTACCATGGACATTCACCCTCGACATTATAATAGCTCAAATGTTTTATTCTCTGTCTGTTTGTTTGTTGTTTTTTGTTTGTTTTTTTTTTGTGTGGGGTGGGGTTATTTTAAGTCAACTGTCCTTAACGAATAACTTTTTTGCAATAAAGGATATGAATATTTTTTAAAATATATTAAATCATACGCATGCACAGTGCGTGTGCTGGAATACAGATATAGTTACCCGCACTCCAGAGCATTGGCCCATTTTTTCTGAGGTTAACATATTTGACAACAGAGAAAAGGATAGCGATAGAAATATCGTATTCAGAACCTCGTTCATTGGTTTCTTTTTCTCGGGTTTCAACATTATTTTTTCATGGGACGTGTTTTACTTTTTGCCTATGAAATAAATCAAAACACTGAGGAATAAATCAGATAGCGTCGTGTTTCGATGCTCTTTCTATTATATAACGTTTTCGAGGGCGTTTTCATTATGTGAAATGACGTGTATTTTGACTAAATTCTTCAATCAGATTAATAGTTTACATTTAGGTATGTCAAAAGCAACAACAACTACAACCACATTTTTTAAGTCTTACTCCTACACATGCCATTTAAATTTTGAATATGTAGAATTAGGTAGAATTAGCTTTTTTTACATTATATCAGTTATAGTTTTGTTTTGCCAAGCACATTGGGTTACGAGTATATGAGCTTATAAACACGAGGTGTTAAACTGTACATACAGCATATCCTTAATTTAATGATAACGAAAAGTGTTTGTAGGTAATTATTAAGAACAAAACATATACCCTTAACTTAATGATAACGAAAACTGTGTGTAGTTGATTTGAAGGACATCTTTACCTTTCTAAAGCTGAACGTTTTGCATAATTTATATACAATCAAGATGTTATCGCCATTTATATAACATATACTTATTGAAACATAATCATACGGCTTTACTGTACTGTAACATTTTATTTCTCTTCTGTTACTATGGTTCTTTATCTTTATTGAAAAACATTGTTAACCCTTGACCTGCTGAATATTTGTAAAAGACTTATTCCGGTTCCAATGCAATATTGGAACTGAGCTTGGTCAGACTGCACGGATGTGCATGCTAGTCTGGATCTATACTGGCGACAAAGGGTAATCATTTTCAGTTCCAACAGGGAACACGTTAAGTATGTCTTATAAAATGTAATTATATGATGTTCAGTTATGTTCACCCTACTCAGTAGTTTGTAACGATACTGAATGACAGTGTACATATATTTTTTGTGTTTGTTTCTTGTCTGATAATTTCTCGTTTGTAAATCTAGTGAATTGTTTAGAAAAATAAGATGTTTTGTTACATATGATATACTATAAATAAATATTTTATACTTGTTATTCATTATGTTTGTTACTTTTCATAAATATTTTTGATCTTATTTATAGATATTTTGTTTCTATCTATAGATATTTTGTTACTATTTATAGATGTTTGTTACTATTTATAGATGTTCTTACATGGACGAAGATTAACAAAGGTGTATGAGGAGATAGGTATGTACGTGTTACCAGACGATTCCCTACCTGATGATTATGAAGGTCCTAATGTCGGCTAATGTGATAGAATAGTCGGTATGTAGCTATATTTGTTGTATAAGTAGGGCATTGATTCTCGAAAAAAGAATAAACACAGAATATTTTAACTTTAAGACATATTGTCGGAAACCGTCAGTCTCTTATTAGATAACAGATACAAAGTACAAGTTTGTTAAAAATAAAAAAGGTGAAAATTGGAGAAACACCTTTCCGTGTTGGGCTTTCTTTAAGGATTCTGTTTTTCTCTATATTATTTTGTTGGTAGAAATTACGGCTATTTAAAGCATTGTGAGTTAAAAGTGAATTTATAAAGCATTCCTGATCATTTATACAATCTATACATATTTAAAAGAAGTACCAGAAGCAACAGAAGGTATCACACTACCTATAACAGTATATTCAAACTATATTTATTGTAATGAGATTCTTTGCGTATATCAAAGTTTTTTTTCCAAAGGAATTCTGCAAACTAATATTGGTAGATAAGCAAACTAAAATTGATAGATAATTATAAATTAATGATTGTTAAAATAATGAAAAAGTTCCGAGAAAATAGTTAAACTAATTCTATAAATCTATAGACATTTATTAAAGCTTTTTTAAATGGCCATGTTTTTCAATTGGAAAATATAAAATTTTGATGTGTGGGGTTTTGACTGGTGGGGTTCTGTTCTACATTCATATCAATTTTTCTAGTGTATAAATGGGAAAATCAGTGTGATAATTCTGGCCCAATTAATTTAGTTTGTAACAACATACACTTTTTTTCATAAGCTCAAACAAATCAAGGAAGGGTTTATATTTGAGCTAAAATATTATTTCTATAATATATTACTTAGAGACAATTCCTCATGTTCAATATTGAAAGAGAATAATAATACATTGATTTTTAAACAGTCAATATACTGTGATAATTTAGAAATCAACTGTGTAATGCTTGCATATGTTTTAAAGATATAAATAATTAAAATATTATCCATCAAATGAATAAATTTGATAACTTTATTCATGATTTCAATATTAAAAATTTAATGTATGAAGGGAATACTTTTATTGAAGAGGAAAATCTCAAGTCATGCTGTGTATTGGTTCTTTCTGAGATGGAATGTTTTCATTATACCACATACTCTCCTGCTGATAAGAGGGCCTCAAGGTAAATAACAAAGAACATTCAATTTTGCAGATTATAAGTATGCATTGAAATACCCTGGTTTTCTCAAAATGTATGTTAGACATAAGCCCGGGATTCATCAGGCGTTGGCACTCAGGCTAGTAAGTCATATTGATAAATGACCATATTTTTTGCATAGTCAAATATACAAAAAAATCATAATGGCATAAAAGCATAGAAGATATTATTGTCTCTAAAGGGAATTTTCTATATTTATCCATTTACCCGATTTCTTGCCATTCTGCATAATAATACATAACTTAAGAGGCAATTCCTCATGTTCAAGATTGAAAGAGAATATTAATTCATTGGTTCTAAGACAATCCATAGACTGTGAAACCATGAAATGCTTGCATACTTTCTAAAGATATAAATAATTAAAATTTGTCCATGAAATAAATAAAATTGATAACTTTATTATATTAAGATTTCTATATCAAAAATTTTATGTATAAAGGGAATGCTTTTATACAAGAGGAAAGTCTCAAGTCCTGCTGTGTATTAGCGACTGTTTTCGTTACCCTGGTCTCCTGCTGATAAGAGGGCCTCAGGGTAAATAACAAAAAATGCAGATGTATGCAATATTTATTTAAAATTTCCTGTTTTTATTTAAAAATACATGTAAGCTCGGACAGAAAGATACACTTGCAGGGGTTTAATAAGCTACATGAGGTTCAATGATACTGTAGTTAACTTTTCTTTGTTTATTATTTTTTTTATGTAAGATTCCACGATGCAAAATATATGTTTATTGATATGTTTATTTTCACCTGATTTTCTTCAGATTTTAATAATTATCGTTTCTTTTGAATCCTACTTTTATCAGAACATCTGTATTTTTTATTTAGACATGTAGTAAACTTTTATTAAGATTTAAGTAACCGGTACAATAATATATCCAATGGATTCTTTTTGCATTTCATTAGAAATCCTTCAATTTCAGATAGCCTATTGATGCTTTGGTGTATATGAATGTGTATGTGCTTCTAGTTTGTCCACTTAAACATTCATTTCATAGTAAAGAATTTTTACACCCCTCCTTGTGTGTGTGTTTTTAAGTTTGTTTATACTCAGCGCCGGAATAACCATATGTCGGAAATTATAGCCTCCTTTGCCTTTTTCATGCCGAATCTTCTGGTAGCCCGTTCTTCGTTCAGTGGTGGTAACGGAGACGACAATATCGTCAAGGCATCAGCTTCCTGACCGACGATAACAAAACGGCCTTCGTGAGCGCCAACCCTCCAGAGTTTGTCACGACAGGTCAACTAATCATCTCTGGTACTTAAGGTGACTTGACCTTGACCTGCCGTGTGCCTTCTCCGCGACGTGCACGCCTCTGGAGGGATTTAGAGAAGATACAGCTATCCCCAATTTTTACACCTTTTATTGTTTGGTTTTAAAAATTTCTTGCAATTAGCCTTGTTTGTATCAAACTGTGACCTATTTTAAATATACTTTATACTTCTTCCGTATACATACCGTGTCAAGCTATCTATTCAACCACTACATGATAGATATTCAAATGTAGGTCAGACGCTAGAATTGATTTTCCCATAGATTTACTTAAATTTGAGTTTTTCTGCTGTAAAAGTGATTTTTCTAAGAGAATGAAATGCCTGGCACATAAATATTATCTTATTATATAGTGGTAGCCAGCCACATTTTTTTAAAAATAACTTCAAAGCACATTACTCCCCTTTTTTTATTTTCTGCTGATCACAGAACTGACATACACTGTTTATAAATGCAAATAAAAGTCACAAATTATCACAGACACAAATGAAATATTTTATTTTCATAAGAAAATAATATAGTATTAGTTTCTAAATTAGTTTTCATACTAAAAACATTCCATTTTCTTCCAATCACCTCATGTCTCACTGAATCTTACGGTTTTCCTTGCGCTTGTTTCAGCCAATCGCTAGCGATGTTGCAATGCGAAAATATGACCTGCATTGGGTGTTTTATGGAAATACTGCTATAAATTCATTCAACAGTAAAATTATATTGCTGAATCTTATGGTCGATTCTCGAAAGAGTTGTAACATAGAAAATGTGCATGAAAAAAAAAATTACCTGAACAGAATACTTTTTTCTTGAATATATATCATTTTTCTATTTAAAGTAGGGTTTTATCCTTTAAGCAAATATTTTTACAAGCATTTTTTTGAAAATATTCTTGATAAAAAATTCAAACAATAATCTTAGCAGTAGATATATATCTTCAAACACTTTAAGTCAACTTTAAATAAACTGATATATAAAGAATATTCTAGGTTTAATGATACCGAACATTGTGTGTAGTATATTTTAAGGACATCTCTTTACTTATTAAAGTATATCTATATATAATGGTTAACATTTGCATAATTTATATACAATCAAGATATTATCGTTAGTTTTATAACATATCATTATTGAAACATAATCATGCCGCTTTACTATACCGTCTATTATTTATATGTACCACTCACAGGCTGGTCTGGATCCATGCTGGTCGCAAACCAATTATGTTGGTTTTGTCGTGACGTGGCTCAATTATGTGTTAAAGACTATTATAAGATTCTAATCTAATATTGGAACACAGCCTGGTAAGAGTGCACTAATGTGGCATGTTAGTCTGGATCCATACTAGTGACAAAGGCTCTACATTTTCAGTCCTAACAGGGAACATGGTTAGAACGTCTTATAAAATGTAATTATATGGTGTTCAGTTATGTTCACCATATTCAGTAGTTTGTAATGATATTGAATGACAGTGTACATATATTTTGTATTTGTTTTTCATTCGTGTAGCATATCAGATTCAAAACTATGGCCATGCTTGTGTAAAATAGGATCTGTAACCGTTCACAGGAAAAAGGAAATATTTTTATGATGACAAAAAGTTCACCCAGTAGGCACTCGGGTTACGTATTATTTACCAAACGTTTAATAGTGTTGAATTCACGTATCAGAAATTGAATTTATTTATTTATTTACTTGTTTGTTTGTGTGTTTGTTTTATTATCCATTTATTCATTTATCTATTTATTTATCTATCTATTTATTTACTTATTTACTTTGTTTGATTATTTATCTAATAGTATTTATTTATTTATTTGCAAATTAAAGTCATACTCAGTATACAATCAACAATCATTTATGATAAGTCCATCTATCAAAACAGCACACACACTTTTATTCAGCTTAGAAATACAAAAAATTGTGCAAAAGCGATATTTTTTATTAATTTTTTATCTCTTCTTATTACATTTTCCTTGCATTTGTTTTTGAAAAGTACAAGAACCATTTTAGTTTATCTGCAAACGAAGTTAATTATAAAGAAACATTTTATTTGTTTTAGATTTAATATAAAATAATGGTGGAGTGTTTGACCTTAAAAGTCAAGTATGCCATATTTTGTTTTGGTAATACAACACTTTCTTTCAGTATATTGGTTGTTATCAGCGTGAATTATTTTGATGATATGCGTAGATCCACTGGTATTAGGCTTCAGGTTTTCCATTGATGTATATATTCTTTAATTTCATACGTAAATAAAAAGGGAAGTCTACTCCTATTTCTACAAATAGTTACGTTGGATATTTTCAGGCACGTTACGCTCAATCTTTTAGGTATTCATTCCGCAAGTTTGAAACACGAAACGGATTATAAAATTGATGTGTTTTTTTCAATTTATTTGATAATTTAACTCATCTCTGATGACATGCAAGTATTCTTTTAAACTTTTACTTTTTTTCATTATTAGCTCGACTATTCGAAGAATATGAGAGCTATTGTAGTCGCCCCGGCGTCGGCGTCAGGGTTCGCGTCGGCGTCTGCGTTGGTGAGTTTTTTGTAAAGTCAAATATCTCAATTATTGCTAGAGATATTCAATTGAAACTTACAATACTTATTTATAGTAACAAGGTACGTCAGATTGACAAGTTGGATAACTCTGCCTACAATATTGACAGAATTATGTCCCTTTTTAACTTAGAAATTTTGGTTAAAGTTTTTTGTAAAGTCAAATATCTCAATTATTGCTTGAGATATTCAATTGGAACTTACAATACTTATTTATAGTATCAATGTACATCAGATTGACAAGTTGGATAACTCTGCCTACATTATTGACAGAATTGTGCCCCTTTCAAACTTAGAAATTTGGTTAAAGGTTAAAGATATTTACTGAAACTTTACACATGTACTTAGGGTGATAATTGGAGAGTCATAATTGTATGTCACTGATCAAGTTCCATAACTCTATCTTGCATTTAGGCTGATTCATATCCCCTTTTCTACTTAGTCTCTTGGTTAATGTTTTTATGCAAGTTTAACATATCTAAATAACTATTAAAGATATTTATTTAAAACTTCACATATGCATGTAGGGTCATAATTGTAGGTCACTGACAAAGATCCATAATTCTTTCTTGCATTAAGGCTGATTTTTCTCCCTTTTTTCAACTTAGAAATTCATGGTAAAGTTTTGCTTGTAAGTTGTTATCTCCATAACTACTGAAGGGTTTGTGCCTTATTTGGGACAATTTTATGCATTCATAATAATAAAGCAGTGATTTACTTGATAAAACATCTTAATAACAAGCCTTGTATCTTTTCTGTCAATTTTATGTATTCATAGGTAATTAGTATTATTATACTCAATAAAACACCCTTGTGACAGCCCTCCGAATAGTCGAGCCAATACTGTCCTCCGACAGTTCTCGTTATAACATATAATTTAAATTATTTACTATAGACTGTTAATAATAATGATCATATATATGATTATACTATTTAAGGTACCAAAGGATGCACCAGCTTTTCATCATTTGAAAAATATATCTCGAACCCGATGATTTGAACACTAAAATTGATTGAAACTGAAATAAACAGAAATGACGAGTATTTTTATGGGGCGTCCATGTCCGATAGAAAAGCACATGAGGTCCTTCTAAACCAGTATAACTGATTAGGCTCGTTGACTTCGAACAACTTGTCTTCCAATCTTGCTATCAAAATAGCATATGGAACGTCTGTAGCTCTACTCAGGTGGCCGTTTGTGCTTGAGATAATTTACACAGGAAAACATGACGTCTACTTCAAACAGTAAAGCTGAAAAGTCGCCATATGACCTTTAAAGTGTCTGTGTGACTTAAACCCAACAACGACAACAACAACAAAAACATTATATTCATTATAACAATTCTTCTGTTTTTATATTTTCAGAACTATGTCTGTAAGACGACTTTCCTTTTCTCTATATATGCTTTGTCCGTTCATCGTTAAAGCTGTAAGCAAAAATGTTACGTGCCCTGCCTCATGTGAATGCGACACTTTCTTTGGAATAAAGGAAGTAAATTGTGCTAACCTCACCGATGTTCCGTCAAATATTCCCAAAGACACCAATTTGCTAGATTTAAGCGGGTGTAATATATCCCACATTCACATTCAGCCACTGGAAAAGCTCTTCAAATTACAAATCTTCGCCTTTCAGGAAATAAATACAAATGATGAGAATTACAATCTTACGGCCCTGGACTTGCCATTTCTTAATGAAATAGGCGTCGAAGGCGGTGTTTCGACTTCTATCCCACAGCTGTTACCATCTTATATTGGTGAGCTTAGCGTATCGGACATCAATTTAGGAACTCTAAAGTCTGGTAGCTTTAAGAACTACCCAAACTTAGAAACGTTAAGTTTGTGGTACTGTATGTTAATGGAATTAGAAGCTGATGTGTTTGATGTTATTCCTTCTCTTTCAATGCTCGAGTTCAATGGCAACAATCTAAACGAAGACAGTTTTCCTTTGGACGTATTCAAGAAAAACCAAGCACTTGACTCTGTTTCATTTTTTGATAACAAATTGAAACACGTATTGTCCAATCTTCCAAGTACTGTAACAAGTGTCGATTACAGCGACAATGCCATTTTTGAGCTTAGAGCTCATGACTTCAAATCTACGCCGAATCTGATATACTTGTATCTTCAACAAAATATGGTATGAAAATTACTGTTCATGTGAAAATGTCGTCATTGTTAGGGAGATATATAAACTCACGCATGTAATACTGTAACATCAATCGCAAAAAAACTTAGAAAGCATAAATTAACATATCGTTATCTGTATTTTTCTTACTGCATTGAGGTTTTGACGATAATTAAATCATAAAATGTCATATTTAGTCATTTGATTACTAGATTTAACAAGAACAATATTTTAACAAAGGAGTATAAGTAAACGCAAACGACCATGGAGTTATTACATTTATTAAAATTTCCTTTGCTCATACCAAGGTATCCACAAACAATAGTCTACAAATGTTATGTTTATACCAGAGTTGAATATAAATATTACAACGTTTATTTCAGATCACAAATGTTGAAGACTTTGCTTTTGATGGGTTAGACAAAGAAATCTCGTTGGATATGAGTTACAATAGCATAAATAAATTAACGGGAAACACATTAGCTGGGTTAACAGGAGCGTATGAATTACATATGAGTAGTAATAACATCAGTGTGGTAGATAAAGATGCATTTAGACAACTCGTCACTGTACATGATTTCAAACTAGACCAAAACAAGGTAAATATTACAAAGACTCCTCTTGATTAAACTTATTTTATTTTCTTGTTTCAAATACACGTAATAACTAATATATAAATCACAACAACATGGAAATATAAAAAAACATTGTTTGGTAACAAATTATGTCATGTCAAGACAAAATTGTGTTTGCATAGAAATAAACACACAAATCGAAAAGAAGGGAGATCCCTTGAGAACAATGAAAAGAAGCAGTTGTCCCTTGTCCCTTTAATTCCATTATGGCCCCTTTTAGTGTTTATCATTTCACTCATTTCATGTCCCTCTCCTCCTTTCGCTACCCTTGATTCCTTTACCGGTTTTGGTTCGTTGCCTTCTTGCGCCCTGCTGTTGCAGCTGGAATGTAGGGGGCTGCGTCCTGTGAACTTTGCCTTTGCCCTGTTGATCTTTGTTCTCGTTTGTTTTCTAAATTAATTAAATCTGATGGAATGTGTTAGTGTTCTTCCGTCCCATAAGAACAGCTCAGTATTGTTATATTTTTCTGGTACTTCGGGTTCATTGATGCCAGCACTTTTAAGTGTTGAGAATTGAGTATCGCTCAAGCCAGTGCTAGGGGTGTGAGGGATGTTGCACTCATTCATTATCCCTCATGTTCAGACTTAGTCAAACCAAGTCTGCAATGTTCATGTAATTTTGTTGTGATTAATTCTTCCGAGGGATCACTTTGTTTCCAGATTTTTAAGCATAAATCAACATTCAACACCATTATGTTTTTGCATCTGTGAGTGACCGCGTAGGTCTAGAAAAAAAAACAATTTACAAAACTGAAGTAAAGTAAGAGTATTTTTTTTTCACCTTCCATACAGCACTTGACACCTGCTGACTCCATGATATAACGTGATTGAATTGAGACAAACAGTTACATTCAGAATTGTTGTTAAATGTCAAAAGTTAGCAGCACTTTGTTAAGACTCTATTATACAAGATAATAACGAACAACATTTCATAATTCTAAATTTCTTTGTCATGTTATTAATAGAATACCTTTGTTGTATCCACTATCCACATAAAAAGTAAGTAAAATAATAAAAATATCATATCATATTTACATAATATTTTCAGATTGCACAGTTGGAGGACTTTACCTTTCAAAGCATGGTCGATTTACAAAACCTGGACATGAGTCACAACAATTTATCTGCAGTTACTAATAATACGTTTGTCGGGTTGACTTCACTTTTATGGTTAAACTTGTCATATAACTGGATAACAGCCATTGCCCAAGATGCATTCAAATCATTGCAATCAAGCAAGATTGACCTCAGTTTTAATAGGTTACAAAGTCTTCAGGCTGAGGTTTTCTCTCATCTTACAAGCAGTGCTTATGTAAATCTAGCTGGTAACTTGTGGAATTGTGATTGTCACCTAAGGTGGTTGAGAGAAGCACTGGACAATGCCACATATACCATTGAGCTACCGTACACGCTCAAATGTGCAACACCAGTCAAGCTCGCAGGAAAGTCTTTCATTGACCTTAAACCAAGCGATTTTGTGTGTATGTAGGACAAAATTTCATTATTCAAATAGATATTTATATGTCAAATTTGAGCAGACTTTTATACGTAAAATGCTTAATCAGATAAAACTTATGTACTAGACACACATATGAGAAAACATTGTTCAATATTTTATAAGCCGTTTATAATTTTACGTTTTCCCGTCGGAGAAAAAATAGGAAAAATATTCCCTATTCCCGAACCATAATTAAAACGTGTACCAGGTAATTACAATTTACATGTTTGAAACACCGTATATTGTCATACAGGCAAAACAACATGTGAAATATAATTATGTTATTGCTTCAACCGCTTAACGAATACAATAAAATATTTGGAGAAATACGTAATCCTGATTTGCAATTACAAATAATAGAACTTAAAGTACTGAAGAAATGAAATTCGAAATTTTGAAAGATAGTTTGATTTTCAATACTTTGTTCGAAAAAAAAACTCGACGTTAAAATAGTTCATGTGAGCAGCATGTGGTTTTTTCAAGGAACATGGTTTTATTTTCCGAATAATTGTCTATAAAATTAAATCTAGGCATTACATTGACATCAAGGAAACAGACAGTGGATGATTTTACTGACCTGATTGGATAGACTTCTAGGTCTTGGATCCATTACATAATTTATACACAAATCTGACTAAAGGTTGGATGAATATCTTACAGTTTGTTTATATTAGTATACAATTTTCAGATAGTTCACTTTTCGGATAAATATGCATTATGCAATAGTTTTTTATAATAAATATTGAAAGAAAGGGCGAAAGGGTCAAGGAACGAATCCCCAAACAAAAATAAGGATCCAACACTAGGCCACCGACAAGCTGTCCAGCAAACAACAAAACCTATTTTTAGTAATTTACGTGGATTATAAGTGCCGTTTGCAATGTGTAAATTATTTTTTGTTATTCACTTAAAATATTAAAGATGTAAATAGAGTTTGAATATATTCATGAAAATTGGGTCTAAAAACGTAAACAATAATATCCGCTATTTAATCGCAACTTCTCGGTCCTTTCCGTCAAAAACTTCGGACAAGAACCTCGGACAACGAATACGGTATTTCGGTCTAACTCACGCTAAGAAACAAAAATGTAAACAAATAGTAATTGACAAATGATGGGAGTTGTTTCTTCCAATATATCGAGTGAAAGTCAACCCAAATGATATAAAAGTAAACAGTACATTATATTTATACTTATTATCATGATTGCAGAAACCGAAAGTACATTATGTCTATCATTCATAAACTTTATTTTCATTTGGATGTCAATATTTATATATTCGTTTTACATTATTGTTTTGAGACATTTGAATATGAAACGACCTTTTTTCGGTAATTACAAAGAAAACCAAACGGATTAAAACGTATGATAAAACGGTAAACGGTAATTGTATAAGTGACATACCAAATAGACATATTAACATCGGTGACAATGTGTAAGACTTTCAGTATAAGTAGGTTCGAATCAAATGATTTTTATTTGTTTGGGTCGTCAGACCAAACAAATAATGGTAGCGAAATTTCAGAGTCTAATGTTGTTAATTGCAAATGCCGAAAGTAGTCCACTTTTTTGAAGCGGTTACTTCCCTTTTGTATGTACACTAAAGCCGAAAAATTCAGGGGAGATCACTGCGTAAAGATGGTCAAAGACAGGCGCATCAATTTTCAAGCAAAGTATTTCCCGAATGGTCGAAGATTTCTAATATTGTTTTATTGTATTTTCTGATCGAAAATAACTAAATACGAAGCGGACATTCAATCTCTGACACAGAAGTTTACGACAAACCTAACAACAAGTAGTTCTCAATACAGCTTAAAACTAGCGATTTAAAAGAAAGAAATATTTTATTTTGTTACAAGTATCCAACAAATTACAACGCATTTAAAGTTAAACTATAGCGTTGGCTTATAGAATTGTCAATAAATGCACAAATACAAATTACGCGGATGAATATGATTTTATCAATGAAAATACTATTTTTAGCCATGTAGATTACCGAATACTACACAAACCGAGTAGTGGAATATATAGATTCTACATGTCGGACTGTTTGGGCGAGAGGATTTTCGCTAAAATATTTACTTCAATTTTAAACAACAGGTTTACCCTGAACAAAATACCTCGAAATTAATAAGGATTACAAACCTGAATGCAATGGAAGTTCTAAATTTAGAATAACTTGATATTATTCATACAATCTGTGTATAACTTCTCCGTGGTACAGTGGTAACGCGCTCGCTTAGTGAGTGAGAGGTCTCGAGTTCGAATCCCAGTCGAAGAAATTTTTTTTTTTGTTAAATTCTTTTTTTAAGTGTTTTTGTTAAGGAAGTAGCCATGATTTACAAGGATAAAGTGTGGCTGTCGTAAAAAAGTACATAAATGATTTTTTGATGCAACTCTAGTTGTGCAGAATTCCGTATGTGCCTTACAAAATGAATTATAATACATAAAAATAAACTTATACAGGAAAATGCATACAGATATACAGTACGATTTAGATTGCAAAGATCAGAAAATACCACAGAACTTGCAGCCCTTTGATTCTTTATAAATATACATGCTTATAGTAAGCTTCAGAATTATTTCCATCTGTGTTAAACAACACTTAAAAGTTGTAACAAGCCCTAATTTAGAATAATATGGTTTTCTTCAGGCCGTTCACATATAAATTTAACCGTGGCTGAAGGGTTTTCGGGCTCGCTTAGAAAGCGAGAGATCTGGAGTTCAAATCCCAGTAAAGGTAACTCATTTTTTTAAATTGTTAAAGTCAAATAAACATTGGATTGAATATCAGTGTTGCAATTAGTCTTATAGCCAATTTACTACAATTAAAACGCTGGAAAGCATTGGTGGCACTAAACATATAATCTCACAACCTGCACCTTTCTTACATTCTGAGACCCAAACAAATTCAGCGCCTTCTGTGCTTTGATTTACTTATGTTTTTCTGTATGATTTCTTTTTATATATTCATTATGTTTTATAAATGCTTGTCAATCATTGTACGATATCACATATTGAAATAAAAAGAAGAAGAAAAAAAATGTATTTATCAAAATGATGAAATTGAATGAAAATGCGAGAAATGAAACACACACTTCATCAAACCGCGTTTCATATAATATACAGAAAAAATCAAATGATGAAAACAAACAAACCAGAAGACTTAAAATTGCAACTTCGTAAGGGTAAATCATAAAAATACGGACACTACCAAAATTAATGAGTGTAAGGTCCAAAAAACATTGCCCAAAAATATCGATTATATTTTCATTTAAAAGCACGTGATCAAGTTACCTTGAATCCGTATTAAGTCCTTAATAGCCGGTATTTTTCGACTGTCCGGTATTATCAAAAATGTGGATCAATGCAGCTCTAAAAATGAAATACTACATGAGAAGATCAATAAAGACATTCATATTGTTTGAATCGCGACAATGGTTTCAAACAATGCCATTCATAGTGATATTATGAACCAGAAGAGGCGTGGTCGTAGAACAATGTATTCCCAGAGTTACAGCATTGACTGGTGGAGTGACATGTGGAAGATCGAAGTACGGATTACCGTCTATAATTGTCTGAAATGAAAGTATGGTGAAGGAATGTAATTAACACAGAACTAAACTTTCGACTTGGTGGTAGTATATTTGACTCAATTTTCACCTAAAAATTATCTAATTAAATAATTATGATTACAAAAATGAAGCTTTTATTGCGATTTAAAATACACCCAATGCTTTATTTTTTAAGTTATGTGAGCTTTATTTAGATTGCAAAATGCATATGATATTAAGAATGTACGCCATTGTGAAGCTATTTGTGAAACATTGTCATACTTTTTTTTCGATATTTGGCTGGGCTTTCTGCCTTCATATTAGATCAATTATTGAAAGATATTAAGGTTTTGTTATGTTAATTGATAATTGATTAATATATATATAAATGTATACTGAAACATTGATTCATCAACGTTTGTCCTTAAACAAAGTTTGTTCAATATCATTTTTTAAATGTCTAATCCATCCATCCGCACGTCCGTCGGAGCGAGCATTTTTGTTAATGTGGCTAGGGGAACAATAGGTAGGTACCAGTAAATTTTCTACCTACCCTGATGAATTCTGTGTGTGATTCTAATGTTATATTGTAAGTTATTCCAGATTGCACTGGACTTGGTTGTGTTGTTAAACCAATGTTCTGCCAACCTCCACCCGGTGTGTATGTATCAACGCCTGCATAATTCCCGTCGGTTCGAAAGTAAAGATGATACATAACAGGTTTAGATCCTGGTGGATTTGGCGGGAGATCGTCCTTTGTAGAGTCAAAAAGGTTAATTTCAAACCTGAAATCAACAATAACTTTGATATAACATCGCTCGTAAAAGTAGAAAATTCAGAACAAATAAAATTGTTATCAATTATATAACTTATATATAAAATAAAGATATAAGTTATGTTTGTTGTTTTCATTTGCCGTAGATAATATGTCACTATTTTCATTTCAAAACGATAAGAAATTGACAAAATACAACATTGATGTAGCGTGTATTATTGAAACTACCCACCTGTTGAAGGAAACTGGGCTTGTGATGTAGAGGATTAAGTTGGCTCCAGCCTTAAACGAAGATGGAAGTGCCCAATATAAATCATGGATGATCTGAAATAGATTAAGAATATCCAAAACTGCTATTTAAGATCAGAAGATCTACATTAAATATACATGTCAAAATGATATTATTACTAGCTATTACTTCAAAGTTATGGCATGTTTAAATCGGAAAGTTTCGATTGCTATCATACAAATGTGTGCTTAAAGGAAGTTTTTGATAATGGATTATCCTGAGAAAAAAAATAGAAAAAGTAAAAAAATGTTTGTTTTGCATAAAAATGTTTTGCATATTTTAGCAATTAAACTTTTACCCCATGAGCAATGAGCATATTGTGAAAAATGGCCGTTCTCATTGAAAAGCCTCCTTTAACAAGTTCCAACTGCTATAAAAATATGAAAAATGCTTCAATACTGACGAAACTTGGCACATATGTTGACTAGACCATAGCCTCTGTAACAGCATGCTCAATCTTAAATTTCCATGGCAACAGGGGACGTCTCAAAATTGCGAAAAATCACTTTTTGCATTGTTTGTTCCATCAAAACTAATTTCAAAGTGCTGCAACTTCTCAATGCAATGATATAAGAGCAAAAGGCTTTTCAGCGTTTGTTACACGTCACCTTAAGATCGACCTGAGGTCATTTTAATGGGGGCCGCGCGGAAAAAGTGGTCACTTTTTAAACAACATTTCTCAAACGAAAAACAGTGTTTGGGGCCTAATTAAGTCATTTATTTCACCGTGTGAGGCCTTGTTACACCGCACTTTGGGGTCAAACGCACTTTGGGATCCGACCCCAAAGTGCGTTAAACTTCGCACCGCACTTTGGAGTCCAACGCATTTCAGGGTCAAAATCGAGACATTGACCCCAAAGAGCGTTAATATGCTACATATCAACGCACTTTGGGTTCCCGAACTCTAAAGATGTCATCTGAGTTCTGCTTAAATACTGAGTACTGACTTATTTTCGATCTGCGACATTGAAATATTTGAGGTGGAGTTCAAGATGGTGGTCAATACTTTATGATGCTTAAGTCAGCTCGACTTTTAGCCATTTTCTACAGTATTTGCCATCTGTAGTGATTGATTTATCTAAAAATTGTGTTCATATAACAAATTCCGGTGGCATAAAAGTGACATTTGCATTTTTTTTTAGTTTTTCATACATATTTTATTTTAGTTTTGCATACATATATTTTTGTTCAGTTTTGCATACATATTTTTTTTTAGTTTTGCATTCATACTTTATTTTAGTTTTTCGTACATATTTTATTTTTGTTTTAATTTTAGCTTATCAAAACAGCCTTCACATCACATAACAGCCTATAGTTGAGTATAAAACTAAAACAGTGGTTTGGTCACATTTCGGCCCATTTTTGGAATCGGCCCAGTCGTTTTCGGCCGGGCAAGTCTGGTTTCGGTCGACCTTTTCGGCCCATTTTTGAAATTATATGTTTTTTATATAATTATTGTTTTTTTTTTTAATTACATACTATTATATGAGTGTCTATTTGGAAAGGGCTGTTGATTGGTTATTATTTCATGAATATGCACCACTCAACCTCATCCTCTGAGAATAGCGGGGGGGATTGACTTTAAACCAAGCCGACCACTGGTAAAATCTTCGCGGGGGAAGACACAGCACAAACGTCAAAACACGATTCTATTTTTAACCCGCACTCCCCCGGGGGCATGGGAGGTGGTTACAAATGACTGGTGTATTACAATAATGTACAATAAAAGATCTAAATAGGTCCTTATATTCCATTGATAGGAAAAAATGCTTAAAACTTTGAAGGATTTTTATGAAACTTTGGTCAATTCTTATGCACATCCAGATAATGTGCAGAACTTATATGCCAAATGTGCCGACTCAAGGTCGGGGTCACACCTACAGGTCAAAGGATTAAGACTTGGGTTTCATATCCGCTCCTAAACCCCATGAAGGATTTTAAGGCACCTTGTGTATCAAATGTTAACCACATCGAGACCATATGCAGAACCTTTCTTTGGGTTACTGCAGACTATATATATTGTTAATATTTTTTTTGATGCCTTCAAAAATGAAAATGTAGGTATTTGCAAATGGGGTACTGTAATTTACAGATGGCGAAGTGTTTGAAAATGGTGTTTTACAAATGGCGTATAACCCAAACCTCTACTTTACAAATGGCGTCATGTAAAAATATGTACGAAAAATGTACAAAAAAAGTATGTATGCAAAACTAAAATAAAATATGAATGCAAACTAAAAAAGAATATGTATTCAAAACTAAAATAGAAATATGTATTCAAAACTGAAAAAAGTATGTACGACAAACAAACAAAAACAACAAAAAATATGTACATGTACGAAAACAAAAAAACAAAAGTATCAAAAAAAATGAAAATGTCACTTTAATGCCACCGTTCAAAACACTCTAGTACAGAAATTGTGTATTCTTAAAATTAAAAGATGCTGCGAAAAATTTCCGTTTTGTCAGTCTTTTACTTGATAACTTTTGGTGCCATATTCAGCCCCGATTTTAAATATGTTGGGAGTGAAATAAAAAGTTGTTAAAATTTTTTTCCAAAAAACTATAAAATATACTCTATTGCAATGTTCTGGTGAAACATCAAGTTTTTCGATCGGACTATAAATGGTGATTTTTAAAAATACATTATTAGCTTATCAGCACTCTTAAGGGTTATTGTAAGCTCCGCCAGAGACATTTTTTATGGGAAATCTTACATACTTCTTTAGAAAGAGCAAACATGAGTTTTATAATGTAAAAATAATGGTATCAGAGAAATATAAAATGCATGTTACCTGAATAAAGTAGCGATAAACGTGAAATAATTTGTCGTAAAAGTAGTTAAAACAATGTAGTATTTGACTTCCACGTAAAATACTAATTCACCATCACTGTACTCATTGCCAAAAAGCAACAGACGAAAAAGATGGTTCAGGTAATTGGCCAGTGTGTATTTTTTGGATAATATAGAAGAACATCAAAATAAAAACGCTTTTGAGAAAAACAAATAAAAGCATAATGGGCCTTTAAAACGTTCTTTTTAACCCTCGGGGTGGGGGGGGGGGTCGATACCCCACAATTCCCTCTATACCCCCGGTGAATTTTACATTATTCTGAAGCTCCGCTCTTAATGTGCGACTACTTAAATAGATGATATTTTAGTTCTGCCTGTACGGTATACTACTTAAAGCCACATCTACACTAGTCAAGTTTCTTATGTGTCACATTTAGCTAAATAAATGGCTATTTTAACATATTATCAGGCACATTTTTACTGAAATGTCTTACTAAGATTATCAAGAATTTATACCTTTATCTATGCTAAGACTATCATATTTCTATAAAATGTGTAAATAAAAAAACGGAAAAATAATGCATTTAACTAAAACAATGGAATTAATGAAAGGTGTACATTAGAAAAAAAAATTAAGCTTAATAATTGATACAAATTTTTTATTTGGTGATTTATTTGGTGAACGTCCTTCACTTACTAATCAAGAACATTTAAATCCTTATTGATTCTACTATAATTCAGGGTACATGTTTTGTGTCTATTTAATACCTTAATTTTTTGTTTACCATTGGCTTTGACTACAATATATTATTTAAAACATAATGAACATTAATTTTCTATGACCCCAAAGTGCGGTCGTTTGCCTGATGTTAAAAAATGCATATTTACCTGTTTAACGCACTTTGGGTTCGAAATTGGACCCCAAAGTTTGTTTGATCCCAAAGTGCGGTGTTACAAGGTCTCAAAAAGTGGGGGACAAAAAGCCGTCAAAACACGTTTATATGAGGAAAAAGGTTAAAATGATTGTTTTTTCTTTAATTTGGATCTAATTAGCAAAAGTTTAACATTACGGAATTCTACCCATCTAGCTAGTTCGCCTTTGCGTAAGATAATGTACGAAGGGCATATTAGGTCTTTTTTCACCAGTAAAGCTGAATAGAAGCCGTATAATTTTTCAAGTACCGTGGAACTTAATGCCAACAAACAAACCAACAACAACAAAAAAATCAAGGGCCTAAAAGGTCATAATGTCTTACGGCAAAGCTGCAGATAATTTGTCAAGTTTTTAATTTCTTGATTTTTTTTTTACAAATAGACTTTCAGTTAAATTAGATCTTTAATATTTAAATAAGTTTTTTAGTTGATTGTCGGAGGTTCATACATGTCTTTCATGTGTTTTTTATATAAAATATCAGATAAGCAACTACACCGTCAGCATTGAATGGCTAAGTTTTCTAAGACTAGTAATGAATTTGATGTGTTTCATGTAAAATTTCCTAATGTTCGAATGTTTTATGCTAATGACACAGTTATAACATCTAAAGATCCACCACAGTTTAGTACTGTTAAATTAAGTATAATGTGCATTTAAAGGGTAAAATACTACATTCTTGTTAAAAACAAACACATTTGCGTTTTTATGTTGCGAGAATAATCATGAACATTCAACAAACGATGTTTGCCATTAACTGGCTGCAGCTGGATATTGATATGGGTCGGAATGCGGGGTAGTGGTCGTGCTGCATAGAAGTAAAACTATTTTAATATCGTACTACAATGCATTAGTAATAGAATAACATTTAAGGTTACATATTTTACAAAACATTGGATCCACTGTCTTTTTCAAAGAAAGTAGTTCTCACGAATTTCCTCTATGACTGCATGTCAAAAGGGCATTCCCTATCACCGGCAAATGCCCATATGTGTAGGATGACAGCAGATTGTATTGTGGTAACAAGGCTGTTTAAAGATGACAAAAATGAATACTGAGCTGAAGGCAGTATGTATGTTTGTGACCAAGTGTCCACTTTGAAATAGGCAGTGCTTTAACGAAACAAAAACGCAGTTTGGCCTGGACAAATAAAACTTATCAACAGGTGTGTTTCTTCACTAAAATTATCAATGTAAATTGTCATTTTGCGTAAAATTTTATTTTTTACTTTATGCACTCACAAATTTAAAATTGTTAAATTTCACGCGGTTGTTGCATTTTTCCCTTTTTATTTTGCTGGAGACTTTTGAAATTGTGTATGTACTATACCGCATCTAGAACATTTTTATTTTTTGTTTCTTTTTTACATCAGGTTTTCATGGTAGAAATCTACCGTATCGTTTTGTCGCATGATCATCATTTGCTATTAAGAATATTAAATGCTTTTTGCGATCTGAATTGTCTTGTCCGTAGTAAGAGTAGCTTTCTCGATTATTACGCAGAATTCAACATTTAACATGAACTGGTACAATTTTGAAATTGATACATCCGCAGATGTGTTCATATGGCGGTTATCATGGAACCTTCAATGTGACACGTAAGTGCCATTCCATGAAAAGCGGCATATGGTCCCCAAGTAAAAAAATGCATGTGCCCTAAACGAGAAAACAATGGGCGGAACTAAATAAAATGGAATTTTGAAAGGGGATCAGAGGTGATGAGGCCTGCATATCACAGATAAGACGTCAAAAGACAAATTTAAATGCAGGCTACATATCCTAAGGGTGATTCAACAGTATTCAAGTGAGGAATATTGGAACCACCCAACAAGAAAAAAGCCGCATAGAAAGAACTAAAATACCACAAGCACAACAATAATGTCGTGCTGAACGATCTTTAAGGATCAGAAATATAACATCCCTGATTGAATGTACGGGGTGACTTTTTACAGCCTCAACACGGCACAAACAACGCTGATGTGACGATAAAATAGAGAAAATAAGTATCCAAGGTTTTAGTGTTTTTTATAATGTTCTTATAATGCTCGACGTTAATTCTTTAAATACATTTTAAACTTCTTCAGACACCATGTTTTCATTTCATGAAGCAAATGAATACATAATAATTAATAAATAAATATTTAAATAATTTACCGAATATGGAGGTTTGAATTTCTCTACAACTTTTTGCTTCTCGGCGTAGTAATAGCCATCGTCGTAATGTTTACCAAGTAACCAGTCATGCTCCAAACCATGGCAAATTTCACTTTCAGCGGCAGGGGACATTTTTACAGCCACGTATTTGTTTTCGCCTTTTTGTACACCGCAGCTTATGACATTCGTACTGGATTGACCATTTCCTGTTTTGAAGTGAATTTGTCTTTCATAGGAAAAAACAGTTGAAGACAAAAGTTCTGTATAAATAATGAAGATAATCCTCATGTTAAGTTCCATTGTTGTCTCGTCCGTTATTACCTCAACAGTGTCAGGCTATCTTAACTTATTTCATCTGATATGTCGCCGTGTTAAAGCATCTCTGGCTCCAAAGCAGTCATGTGGTAAATACATTTTGATAGATTTGATAGATCATACAGACTGTACCAATAAAAGCAATAGCCATATTTGTGTCATCATAACTTATTTATAACCTGTTATTTTCAAATTAGCTTGATCAATAGAAAATTCATCACACTGACTTAACGACACTCCCTTATGATTAATGACCGGAATTGTGGCATACTCACGCGAAGAGTCATTGACCCCTTTTGACGTATTAGTCACGTGATTGTACCAAGTACCTGGCAGGCTGATCAACTTTGGTAACACTTCTAATTGTTATTATAGTAAATATTTTTTTTATATATTTTATCGTATCTTATCTTCTTACTAACGGATATGTAGAATTTCATGTACCTTATAACCTGATAGTTTCTTGTAATTCCATGATTGTGTCTCCTAATAAGAATATATTTTTGTAAAAGTCTGTAAACAATTTGGAAAACATTGGAAAAAAAGGAATTGGGTAGTCACATAAGAGTGAAAGTGTATCTTAATTGTATGAAAGGTTTGCCGAAAAGGGTGATAGTGGTTCAGTTAATTCATAATTTGGAGACATGTCTTCTTAGTAAGTAAAAGACTGTTCAAATTACATTAAAGTATCTTAATGAAACATCAATATGTTTACCAGGACATATCCATAGAGAATTGAAAATAAACCGGACATATGTCTTGAGCAATTTTCAACATTGTTCTTCCTTTCTTACATTACTAGTATTAATATTGTATCAAATTGGCTTTATAACGCCTTTAGTTTTGCGTAATAACACAAATAAAATAATCACCTCGGATTACCCTGAGAGACATGAGACATTCATTATTATTTCATCAGAAGATGATTCGATTTATTATTTATAGTATTTGCATACAGTTGGACATCGGGGGTCACCAAAAAAGAATGCACATTTTATTGTTTGCCTTCAAAACTCAACGTAAGGAGGACCATTTGTTTGAAGCGGTATTTCTGCATTTGAAAAAACTTAAGTCTAAGTTATAGTGTGATAACAATCTACGAGTATAACATAAAATAAATCATTAAGTGCATGCTTATGTATAGAAATTCTCAAAGTTGGAGAAAACTTGCGTTTCATTTTTATCCACCATTTAACTACATCTGTTTTACAAAACGTACATACAATGTTACTCGAAATCTTTAATTGCTTTATTTAATTCATCCCCGTTTAACTTTTAGAAAGAAACTTATCACAATGACAATGTTATTTCCTCTATTTGTGTCGACAACGAGGTTTAATATTGTTATATTTACTGTATGTACAACGGGGTGGTGTAATACTTTTTACTGAAAATTCTATAACAACAACATTTTACACATTTGTATATTTATTGATAAGAAATTATATTTGGATGCAGCAAAACTTAGTTTTTAGTAATGATATATTAGTGATAATTTGGTATATATTAACTGTCCTTTTCGCGGAAATGGTGCCTTTCCGTTATATACTAATAGGATACCATTGCACAAAGAAAATACGCTAACGTAGGTTTTATGTTAAATCAAGTGAAAAAGTTACGCCGTTACTAAAATGTAACAGTTGTAACATTAAATATATAATGACTTTGTTTACCTTGGTCACAGGCTGTTGATTAGTTACCGACACTATCGTTTACAAAGTTCTCCTTTCCATATTAACATTGGTTACGCTTATTTGAACCGGAATCGCCAAATGAAGTTTTTCGCCTCTATTTATAGACTTGTTGGCGCGTATGAATTCCGTAGCGTAACTAGATAGCAGTCTATGAATTCTATTGATGGAGCGATTGCGGAATGCGTTATTTGCCTTGAATCCATACGCTTCAAAACTACAGTTTGTTACCAACTTGCGTATCTCAAATTGAATGTCATTAAATTATTTTGCAAGTGACTCTCAATAAGTCAAAATTTTGACTTACCGAGACTCCTGTTTAGTCGAAAAGAAAATTTGGTCCCGTCAATTAAAGTACAACAAAATTTCATCTCAATTAAACAGCCGACTGATCAAAGGTCGATGACATCAAGGTGAGATGCTGTCACTCGTGATTCAACGTTTCATAGCAATTTTAATTGCCGGTTATCATGTATTATTAACACGTCGTAAAAGTGGTTTAAATTGGATTCAGAAATTAATTGACTCGTGCCAGTCTGACAGGTGTTAGTCAAATTACAGCCTAGGTATTGATGTGTGCTATCAATGTCAATGACATTTGTATAATTAATGTTCCATTTGCATACATTAATATGTGCTTCCGGTTCACAATAGTTGCTACTTTCGTTTTCGTCCGATGATCAATTCACTTCAAATATTAGATAAATTGTAGTTGAAATGAATGTGTTATTGTGTTTTTTGTCATGAGAGCTTATTAATAACATGTGATTTACTGATGAATACTGACAAACTTGCATTTATGTCATTGCTATGAATGTTTGTGTTTCACTATTTCACTATTAATATACATGTATTAAATTTTGAATAATATATTTTTGTTCATTTATATATTGTAGTTGCAATAGATTAACTGTCATTTCAACGTTAAATATTGCAGCGTTGCCGCGCTATCAACAATAACAAACCTACTTCTTTGTACATTCAATCAGGCACATGTATATACATGTACGAATGTCAACGTAATGGTGGCAAATCCACGTTACTCGAATTTCGTTTCCCTCGAAGTAAAATGCCCAGTCCCTTGGATATCGAGTTATCGAGAGTCAACTGTAGTTAGAATTATAAGATGATATGTCATGCATAACATCTGCACCCCTACCTCCAAGGTCAAGGTCACACTTAGAGGTCAAAGCTTTACATGATGAATTTTTTAATTCTGTGTTTCATTTTATTTCTTTAATAAATTTATTGTTGATTTTGCAATTACCCATTGATCAAAGTTTGGATGAAAGCCCTGAGATCCATCCCCTCTTTTTGAAATAGCAAAATTTTTATGTTTGATAAAAACCCCCCGGGGCGGGGGACGTTGGTAACTCTGTTACAAATTCTTGTTTTTATCATCAAACAGAAAGAATAAGAATTCCTAAAGAAAGTCCAAAACGGCCAAATTGAACATGTTGCAGTATCGGGTTGATTGAGCCTAGCCTGTGTATGTACGGGACTGTCAAGTGCAAACTACCGTCCATGCCCACTAGCACCGCCCTAAATAGAATTCAACGTAGATGTGTTATCAATTAACATTCAATGTGACACTTCCGTGCTATTCCATGAATAGCGGTGTATGGTTTGTAGTGCACATACTATTTAAATAGTCGATAAAATATATCCACAGTTTTGTGTGCATTTATTTAGATAGGATAAGGCAGAAAATCCTTCTATTTCAAATAGCCTATTGATGATTATTCCTTACTGTCATTATACTTGTAGTATTTTCACTTTAGCCATTCTTGCGTTGCGTTCATTGAACGCTGTTTTTCCTTGTTGATCTTGTTTATCAAAAAAAAAATTTTTCATACTAAGGGAATTTTAAAAAAAAACCTAAATGGTTTTCACTTTTGAAATTAGATGGGTTTTAAAAACTCTGAATCTAGACTACAAAATTTTCTTTGTTTTATTTTTACTTTTTTTATTTTTTCAAAATTTTCCCATCCCCTTTCAAAAAATTTTATTTTTTTAGTTACCCATTTGCTTCTGGTTCTTGTTGTTGGGTCGTGTGGGGGCTGTGTTCATTGAACGCTGCGAACGCTGCCTTTCCTTGTTGATCTTCTTTATCATATTTTAGGGCACTTTCATTTTTCACTTGAAAAGGACCATATTTTCCCTTTTCAAAGGAAAAGGCTTAAAAATTAAAAACATTGAAAAGTTCCATAAAAAAACCGCATATAACACTTACAGGTCATTGTTAAATTTTCATCACACACATATGTGAAATGACGTGTATTTTGACTAAATTCTTCAATTAGAATAATAGTGGACAACAACAACAACTTCTAGTGCAGCAACCTTTTATTAAAGTCTCACCTCTACACATGCCATTTAAAATATAAAAGAAGCCATTCAAAATGAACACATACAGTATACCCTAAATTTAATGATAACGAAAAGTGTATGTAGGTAATTTTTAAGAACATATACCCTTAACTGAATGAATGATACCGAACATTGTGTGTAGTAACTTTTAAGGACATCTTTACCTATCTAAAGCTAAATGTTTGCATAATTTATAAACAGAACAGAACAGAGTTTATTTCATAACTTGTACACACATAGGTACATCGTTATAACAAGCATTTTGAAATATCATTTTAGGTCACATATTTACAATCAGGAAAAACACATAAAGAAAAAAATCAACACAATACTGAGCAATCAAGATATTATCGCCAGGTTTATAGCATTATTACTGAAACATAATCATTACTACACTGTTACATTCTATTTCTTTTCTTGCAAGCGGCGTCTAGTAGATATGCATTTATCCATACAGCAATGGGGAAAATTTTAGACTTGATTTTGTGTATGTTTTTGTTTTAACAAAATTCCACTGTTTTCAAATTTTCTAATAAAAATAGCTTTTTCTGTTGTACAACATGTCACAGAGCTTTAAGGGATAAAAATAAACGTTTAACTGAAGAGATAGTGCCATGTTTGAAAATCATATTTTTTTATAATTATCTAATTTTATCTACATAATAATTAACGTGCCAGTATTTAGTCGATCGTTCTAAACCTTAACCGTTGAGAGAGCTAACGACTGTGGCAGTGTCACTTACTTCATTTGCTCCGCGGATTGACTGTTCATATCATTTGGCGGCGTCTTTGATGTGCAGCATCGACATTTAACTTGTCTATTGTTTATTCATCTCATCTGTTTTACAACCAAACTCCGGCCCTGTGTACTACGTATGGGAAAATAGAAAAGTAACAAGGTTATAGATTGAAAAAGGGCAAATTTATTTATTTGCCTTGAATGTTTAAACAAGTAAATATAACTACGGCAAATTTATTTATTTGCCATGAAAGTTTAAACAAATAACTACATATAACATATTTTTCCATATCTGGGCGACGAAAACCGCGACAAAAGACCAGGAGACCTGGTCTGTAACTTGTCTATTATTTATTTGTGTCCCTCATAGTTACTGTGGTTTATTAAAAAAAAACAACAACAGCATTGCTAACCCTGCTGAATATTTGTAGAATGGAACTGAGCTTGGTCAGACTGCACGGATGTGTATGCTAATTTGGATCAGCCTCATCATTTTCGGTTACAACTGAACATGGTACAGGTTAATTAATGTCTTACATGTGATAATTGTTTTATTTATATATTTATGTACAAGTCTAAATAAAACGTATGTTCTGTTCTGTTCTTATAAAATGTAACGATATCGTCAACTGAAATTAATTGTTATTCACACATTTTTGGCCAATACTTCAGAATAGGACAGACACTTTATTTACCACTCCGAAGTGTGATAATCAATTTTTCCAATAAAGATACAGTTTTTAGATTTAAAACGAAAAATAAAAACAACATTGCAGTGTTTGACCTAAAAATCAAGTTAACCATATTTTGTTTTGGTAATAAACCACTGTTGTTTTTTTAATATAAGTTTATATCAGCGTAAGATTATTTTGATGATATACGTTCCTAGATCCACTGGTATTAGGTTTCGGGTTTTTTATTGACATAAGTATACCTTGTTTAGTTACATATATGAATAACACGGCGTGTTTACTCCTATTTCTATAAATAGTTACGTTGGAATATTACAACGTTACGTTCATTCTTTGGAGATCAAATAAACTATTTTCATTCCGCAAGTTTTAAAGGGAGACACAGGCAAATTTTTCATTTCTTAGTTTTGGATTTTTCATTCATTATTCTGTAAATGCCTTCAAAATGAATATATTAGACCGGCAATGGAACAAAACTTTTCTCCATATAAAGAATAAATTGGTGGTTTCCTTAATTGACTCGCGTAGGTCAGGTTAGAGCGCTTTGATTTCGCAATATTTGTTAAAGTGAACTCTGAAAACGTTAAAGAAAATTTCAAATGAATGACATAGACTTGTTTCAATCACACAATATCCAAACTATCTGTTATTGTGACTTAAAGGGTTGGTTCAAGTCACCTGACTTGTTTTAAAACTATTTGGTGATTCTATTGGCATCTAAATTTTGTCAACATATATAGGTATATTTACGTTACCCAAAATATATAAAATTCAAACAGACAGAAATTTATGCTGAAACTTCAAGGAACGTCATTTTAGCCTGATTTGAGAACAAAAGATCATTCTAATATTTTTGTCATTATTTTGCCTGAATATCCCTTTAAACACGGATATAAAGTTGTTGTTTGTTCTGTTTATATGATAATTTAACCATCAACATTTTCCTCATCTCATATCACATGCAAGTATTCTTTATCACTATTTCGTTTTATTTTTTTTCTTCTCATTATTATACAATTATTGACAAATGAGCCATTGAATATGATGTCGCCTCGGTCAATATGTCATCTGCCGGTGAATATCACATCATATTCAATGGCTCACTAGTAGTTGTAGTTGCAATAATTGTTTTATTATATGAATAGGCTAAGGAAAAAAATCACAAAAAGTACAACCTAATATACTTGTACAAATTTTGCCTCGTTGAAGCGCGTGTAAGGCGTGCAACGACTGCGCATACAAAAATAGTTCAAGTTTATATTCATCATTGCTGTGTAGCCTTTAAGTATAATAGTAAAGTTTGATATTTTAATCGAGAAAAATGCTATAAAGAACAAAAAGCATTAATTATTTTTAATTAACACGCGTTAGTAACAGTCTACGGTGTATGATAATTAAATGTGGGTCTCAATCTATTTTTAGACTGGGAAAATCCAATTCAGCCAGTGAATATGATACTACACCCAGTGAATATGATTTTATAAAAAGTTCTGTTGACTACTGTTTGGACCAATGAGATTGCAGGTATATTTAGATCATATAATAATATAGCAAATATTATTTACTATAGACTCTTAATAGCAATGATAATTGGATATTTTTAAGGTACCAAGGCTTGCCACTTGCCACTCACCTGTGGGTTCAAGTCTTGTCAGGGACTTTGAATTCTTTAATATGACGAAGATAACTAGCTAGCTTATAGGACGTCGGTTGCTCTACTCAGATGTCCGTTTGTGTCTTAAATAATGCACGGAGGAGCACATGAGGTCTTCCTTCACCAGTAAAGATGCAAAGTTTCCATATGACCTTTAAAATGTTGATATGACTTAAAACCCAGCAACAATAAAAAAATAATTTTGTACTTATTTTAACAAATATTCTATTTTAAATATTTTCAGAACTATGTCTGTAAGACGATTTCCTTTTTCCTATACATGCTTTTTCCGTTCATCTTTTAAGTTGGAACCAAAAATGTCACGTGCCCTGCCTCATGTGAATGCGACACTTTCTTTGGAAAAAAAGAAGTAGGTTGTGCTAATCTCACTGATGTTTCGTCAAATATTCCCCGAGGACACCAATTTGCTAGATTTAAGTGGGTGTAATATATCCCACATTCATATTCAGCCGCTGGAAAAGCTCTTCAAATTACAAATCTTCACCTTTCAGGAAATAAATACAAATGAGGAGAATTACAATCTTACAGCCTTGGACTTGCCACTTCTGAATGAAATAGTCGTCGATGGCGGCGTTTCAACTTCTATCCCACAGCTGTTGCCATCTTATATTGGTACGCTTAGTGTTGCATATAACAAAATCTAAGAACACTAAAGTCTGGGTAGTTTTAAGAACTACCCAAACTTTAGAAACGTTATTATTGTGGGACTGTATGTTAACGGAATTAGAAAGCTGAATGTGTTTGGTGATATTCCTTCTCTTTCAACACTTGAGTTTAATAGAAACAATCTAAAAAATGACAAGTTTTCCGTTGGACGTATTCAAGAGCAACCAAAGCACTTGACTCTGTTCATTTTTTTGCAAATGAATTGAAAACCGTAGTGTCCGATTTCCAAGTTCTGTTACAAGTGTCGATTACAGCGCCAATACCATATTTGAGCTTCGAGCTTACGACTTCAAATCTAACGCCGAATCTGATATACCTGTAATCTTCAACAGAAATATGGTATGAAAATTACTTTTAATTAAAATGTCATCGTTGTTAGTTATACATGTATATAAAACGAGGCAAATATAACTCTGAAAACAATCGCAAAACAAACAAACAAACGAAAACGCGAAACAATCATAGATATTTATTAACAGATATCGTAAAAATTTTCCCTAACTTCATACCAAACCATCCACAAACAACAGCCCATCAAGTTATATTTATACCAGAGTTGCATTTGATGGGGGTTAGACATACTAATCTCCGATGGATTTTGAGGTACAATAGCAATAAAGTAATAGCAGTTAGTAGTGTAGTTGATAACGGTGCATTTAGAAAAACTGTTGGTCTTGACATGATTTCAAACTAGATTAATAAACATCCGCAGATGTATTCATATGACAGTTATAATGAAATCATCATTTTTATTACATTTTTTGAGTATGTACCATTTAATTCTAGCAAAATTTAGATCAATTTTAGTTTTCATTGGCACAGTAAAAATTTAAACATGATCATTTGATCAATCTTTTCTTAAAAGTGAAACACAGGGCCGTCCTAAACTAATGCATTTTTCATATCCCCAATTATTAAAATAAATTATTTTGTTCTTCCCGCAAATTTCTGCAATGAAGGCAGAAAATCAACTTTTACATATTATTTTCAGATTAACCATTTGGAAGGGGACTTTTACGTTCGCAGGGTTTTAAAACTATCACCTTTAGAACTGGATTTGTCATAATAACTGGATAACCAGCCATTTGGGCCAAAGGGGATCGCAAATTTCAATCATCATTGCAAATCAAGCGACATTGACCGTCATCTTTTAAATAGGTTTACAAAAGTCCCTTCCAGGTAAAGGTTTTTTCTCTCAAATCCTTAACAAGCACAGCTAATTGTAAGACTAGCCTGGTAACTTGTGGAAATTGTGATTTGTCCACCTAAGAATGGTTGAGAAGCAAGCTCTAGACAATGCCACTTATACCATTGAGCTTCCGTACACTCTGAAATGTGCAACACCAGTCAAGCTCGCAGGAAAGTCTTTAATTGATCTTAAACCAAGCGATTTTGTGTGTATGTAAAACGAAATTTATTATTCCTAATACAAATAGATAATTCGAGCAGACTTTTATTTGTAGAATGCATAATCAGATAAAAAAAATATATACAAGATACATGGATGAGAAAACATTGTTCAATATTTTATAAGCCATTATAATTTTACGCTTTCCCATTGGAGAAAAAACGACAATCTGCATTGTGCGAAAATGTTCCGTATTTCCGAACCATATTTTGAATGTCCACTACGTAACTACATTTAATATGTTTGAAAAACTGTAAACAGTTAGATCTATATAGGCAAAACAACAAATTGAAATATAAATTATGTTATTGGGTTAAAACCCGAATAAAACCGCTTTAACGAATAACAATACAATATTTTGAGAAATACTTGCTCCCTGAGTAGTTGCAATTACAAATAATAGTACTTAAAAATATTGAAGGATTAAACATTAAGAAATTTTGAAAAAGATTGTTTGATTATCAATACTTTGTTCGAAATCAGTCGATGTTAAAAAAGTTCATGTAAGCGGCATGTGGTGTTGTAAAAGAATATGCTACAACCGAATACACCGCTTTACGATACGATTACAATAGTAGTTAAAATACTGAATGAATGAAATTCCAAATTTAAATAGATTGTTTTTGATTATCCCCCAAACTTTGTTCAAAATTTAATGTAAAGCGGCATGTTGGGTTTATGTAAAGGAACATGATTTTTATTTTTTCGAATAATTGGTTCTATAAAAAATTGAATTCAGATATAAACATTGGCATTCAAGGCATAATGTTTACTGGGACTCGGGAAATCGGATCGGACCGGTCTTTTGGTAAAACATTGTGAAAACCTATCACGAAAATCATCAATTAACAACATGTTCGACCGACTTAAACATAGCGTAATTAACATAAAAGTCTGTCATAGTTTTAAAAAGGTCTTTTTTGGGCCCAAAAGTGTAGTAATCCCAACTTCAAAACTGCATTGAATCAAGACCCAAAATCAATTCTCACAATTGGCTAATAAATAGTAAATTGAATACTAATTTTGACCACTGGGCAAGGAAACATAAATTCTTAAACTAAAAATGAAAAACAATTATTACTTGTTGTATGATTAACAATAATATTATACTTTACAGTTTGAAGAGGGCCCAGCACTTGGACCTTTGTAATCATCGGTTAAGATAAATTCAGTTTTGGTAATTAATGACTTTGTCAAGTCTTTATATTTTACTATTTCATGTTTAAAAATGTTGAATTCTGCTAAAGCCGGTGCTAGGGGGCGTGGACGGTAACTTTTGCACTTTCCAGTAACCCGGTCCATGAACCAGGCTCAATTTCAAAACCGGAGCCCTGCAACAATTTTTCAAATTTTGTCGTGTTGGGTTTCTTTAGGGATTCTGTATTTATTCTATTTTTAATGGTCCAACAATCCGTGTTATTTGTGCCGTGTGGCGGCTGTAAAAAAGTTTCCCCCGTACATTTAATCAATGATATTATATTTTCCGTTCAGCAACGACATTATTGTTGTGCTAGTGGTAATTTTTTAGTTTAAAACTTTTCGGCATTTTCTAAGTTGGGTGGTTCCAATATTCCTACTTGAATACAGTTGAATCACCCTTAGGAATATGTTTGCCTGCTTTTTTAAATTTGTCTTTTGACGTCTCATCTGTGATATTGCAGGCTTCATAACCTCTGATCCCTTATTTTTTTAAAAATTTCCATTTTAATTTTGGTTCCGCCCCATTTGTTTTCCCTCGTTAAAGGGGACCACCTTTTTATTACTTGGGGACCTAATGCCGCTTTTCATGGAATGGCACGGAAGTTGTCACATTTTTGAAGGTCTATTGAATAACCCCCGTATAGCACATCTGCGATGTTTCTAAATTCCCCAAATTTTTACTATTTTCATGTTTAAAATCGTTGAATTCTGAATAAAGCCGGTGCTAGGGGGCGTCGAACGGTAAACTTGCACTTTACAGTACCGTTTCCATGAACGGCTCAACAAAACCGAGCCTGCAACATTTTCAATTTTGTCGTGTTGGGCTTTTTTTAGGGATTCTGTATTTATCTATTTAAAACACTAAAAACCATTTGGGGTGTTACCATGGATCTTCCAGAATTTAAATACAGAAAATGTTTGGGGAATACTTGGAATTTACTGGGTTGAAGGGGTACTCAAAAACGAAAATTAATCTTTTAATGGATCTTGACTGATATAACAATTGAAAACACTTGAAGAGGAAGATAGAAAACATACTTATATCCATTTTCGGCATCCCTGGTTTCATCCCAGTACAGGATCTCATCCGAAGGGATTTGAGTATTGCTCTGGTCGGCGCTATATGGTGTGAGAGATATTACACTTTCCTTTGCCTCTCGTAAATAGACTGTGTAAAGCCCAGTCTGCAATTTCAGAGCTAGTATTTGTTTATGCTTTAATAACTATCGTGGGATCTAATCTTTTTTTAATTTTAATCAGTTTTAACGTATACCATTTCATAAAACAAAAGGCCAAAGTTATACATGTACGTTTTCCCAAACCTAGTGCAATAAACGTTTTTGATAAAATCTAAATCGTTTTTGGCATAGTTGACGCCGTTTCTGGCACCAAATGTATTAATCAATTTTCTAAATCAACTCATGTTTAATACCGTTTATCATACAACTGCAGGTGCAAATGCTATGTTGTAAAAAGTTGCTCCGTATATCATCACTTCAGTATAGTTTTATTTTGTTCTGGTCCTTTCTCGTTATTGACTTTATTACTTTAATGTGTTGCAGTTTTAATGACGTTAATGACGGTGCCCCGGAACGTAAGTGATGTTACACTTTACTTTATTTCATGAACAAATTCAAACAAATAAAGAAAAACGTTTCCCTAAAGAACGCCAAAGAATATAAAATTAAAATGATGCATGCTCCGTTTGATTAAACCTGTCCATGGAAAGTGCTAGTTACCGTCCACCCCTACTAGCACCGGCTTAAGCAAATTTCAAAATTTAAACTCGAAAATAGTAAAACTTTGAATTTAGAAACATCTGCATATGTGCAAGAAGGCGGCAATCATGGAACCTTCGACATAATACTTTTGTGTCATTCCGCGATTCATAATATATGTTTGCTTTCAGCTAATTGTAATGAATGTCGTTTTTTATCCAACTTACTTTTCATTTTGATCATAAAATAGAGAGAATATGAATCTCTAAAGAAAATCCAAAACGGCAACATTTGTTGCAGGCTTTTTGCTTTGATTGAGTCTAGCCTGTTCATGTACGGGACTGTCAAGTGCAAACTACCGTCCACGCCCCCTAGCACCGGCTTAAGTGAATTCACAATTTAAACATGAAATGGTAAAATGTTGAATTTAGAAACATTCGCCGATGTGTTCATACGGCGGTTATCAAGGAACCTTCAATGTGACACCTCCGTTCCATTCCATGCAAAGCGGTGTATGGTTTTGTAGTACACATTTTGTTTGTTGTATTTTATTTGTAGTACACTTAATATTAAAATAGCCGATCAAATGCATCCACATTTTTGTGCATTTTTTTAGATAGGATAAGGCATAAAATCCTTCTATTTCAAAAAGCCTTTTGATGATTTGTTCCTTTCTGTCATTATACTTGTAGTATTTTCACTTTAACCATTCTTAAGTCGCCGCCTTTCCTCGTTGATCTTATTTATCATAGGTTTTTTCATTTTAAGGTATTAAAAAAACATTTAAATTGTAAACACTTTAGTATTAGATGGTTTTAAAATCTCATGAAATCTAGGCTACAATTTACTTTTGTTTCAATTATACTGTGTTTTATTTTAAAAGTACTTCAAAATCTCTGATCCCCTTTCAAAATTCCATTTCATTTAGTTTCGCCCATTTGGTTCTCGTTTAGGGCACTTTCATTTTTTCACTTGGGGACAATATGCCACTTTTCAAGGAATGGCTCGGACTTATGACATTGAACGTTCCATGTAAACGTCATATGAACACCTGCAGGTCATTGTTAAATCTGCATTACACACATTTGAGCCATGTCACGACAAAACCAACATAATGGGTTTGCTACCAGCATGGATCCAGACCAGCCTGCGAATCCGCGCAGTCTGATCAGGATCCATGCTGTTCGCTTACAAACCCTATAACAAGTAAAGAAACTGATAGCAAACAGCATGGATCATGATCAGTCTGCGCGGATGCGCAGGCTGGTCTGGATCCATGCTGGTCGCAAACCCATTATGTTTGTTTTGTCATGACACGGCTCATTTGTGAAACGACGTGTATTTTGACTAAATTCTTCAATCACAGTTATAGTTTACATATAGTTATGACAACAGCAACTACAACTACAACCACATGTTTAGGTATTACATCTACACATGCCATTTTAAATATAAAAGAAACCATTCAATAATGAATTATGAGAGACTATGTCAAGATATATATTATGAATATGTTCAGTACAGAGGTAGAATTAGCTATTTTTCACATTATATAATTTTTAGTTTTGTTTTGCCAAGCACATTTGGTTATATAAGCTTATAAACGCGAGGTGTTAATACCCTAAATTTAATGATAACGAAAAGTGTATGTAGGTATTTTTTAAGAACATATACCCTTAACTGAATGATACTGAAATTTGTGTGTAGTAATTTTTAAGGACATCTTTACCTATCTAAGCTAAACGTTTTGCATAATTTATATACAATCAAGATACTATCACCAGTTTTATAACATATCATGCGGTTTTACTTCAATGTTACATTTTATTTCTTTTCTCCTTATCTATTATTTAAATGTGCTCCTCATAGATATTGTGGTTTATTTAAAAAAAGAAACATTTTTAACCCTGCTGAACATTATAAAATGGGACTGAACCTGGTCCGACTGCACGGATGAGTATGCTAATCTGGATCAGGTTCATCACTTTCGGTTCCAACAGTGTACATGTTAATTAATGTCTTATAAAATGTAACGATATCGTCTACTGAAAAAATTTGTTATTCACCAGTAGTTTGATAAGGTATCAAATGACAGTGTACATATTTCTATGGAATTTATGTTTCATTCGTGTAGCACATCAGGTTTAAAATATGATCATGCTTGTGTCAAATAGGATTAGGATTTATTTGTCCCGTACTTCACTTCATTGTTGTTATATTTGTCTGGTCCTTCGGGATAATTGATGCCAGCACTATTAAGTGTTGATAATTGAGTACCGCTCAAGGCGGTGCTAGGGGGCGTGAGGGATGTTCCACTTATTCATTATTCTTCATGTACAGACTCAATCAAACCGAGTCTGCAATTTTCATGTAATTTTTTTGTGATTAATGCTTCTGAGGGATCACTTTGTTTCCAGATTTTTGTAACTGTTCACATGAAATAGAAATATGTTTATGATACACAACAATACAACAAGGAAATTATGAAGTAAGTTGCACTAGTTTGGAAGGCAGAGCCACTTATCACCTAGTGGATACACGAACAGTGATTTATATGTAGTGTGTATCTATCAAAACAGTACAAACTTTCATTCAGCTTTTATTTAAGATAACAATATGTACAAAAGCAATTTTTTCCTTTTTTATTTATTTTTTTATCTTTCTTTTATCTCTCCTTATCACATTTTTCTTGCATTTTTGGCCAGTACTTCAGAACATGACAGGTAATTTATTTCCCACTCCAAAGTGTGATAAATCATTTTTTTTCCAATAAAGATACAGTTTTTAATTTAAAAATGAAAAACAACTAGAAAACAGTGCAGTGTTTGACCTTAAAAATCAAAGTTTGACCATATTTTGTTTTGAATATAAGGTTTAATCAGCGGTAAGATTATTTTGATGATATGCATTCCTAGATCCACTGGTATTAGGGTTTCCCGGGTTTTTTCTATTGACATATGTATACCCTTGTTTAGTTAACATAATATGAAAAACACGGCGTGTTTAACTCCTATTTCTATTAAGAGTTACGTTGGAATTTTTCAACGTTACGTTCATTCTTTGGAGATCAAATAAAATTTGTTCATTCCGCAAGTTTTAAACACGGATATAAAGTTGTTGCTTTGTTCTGTTTATATGATAATTTAACCATCAACGTTTACCTCATCTCATACCACATGCAAGTATTCTTTATAACTATTTCGTAGTGTTTTCTCATTCATTATTATAGCATATATTAATTTACCATAGACTGTGAAAAGCAATGATCATTAAGATATTTTTAAGGTACCAAGACTTGGATAAATTTCAAAAATTAAGAACTTTCAAGCTTCAACTGGTCAGTACATACGATTTTTCTACACTTTATAAAACACTTTTGCCACAATAATTAATCAATGATAAACGAATTTCCTAATTCAGAAAACTTTTGCACGGGAAAAGGTTACCTTTCTAGCATGTAATTCTAACAAAGCTTTTTTACTAACGGTATTGTTAAACATTATACTATGTGGACCTGTGACGAAGTTTGTAGAGCACTCTCTTTTCTTTTAGACAACATTTATGTCAGGTTTGGTAATACCCTATTTAAAAAGATCATAGGAATTCCAATGGGTGCTAATTGTGCACCCCTGGTCGTAGATTTGTTTTTGTACTGCTATGAAAGAGACTTTATGTTAAGTCTCTCTGAAGATAAACAACAAGATGTTATAGTCGCATTTAATAATACTTTCAGATACATTGATGATATTTTTAATTTGGATAATTCTTATTTTGATCAAATGGTTTCTGACATTTATCCGCACAAACTACAACTTAATATAACGAACTCTTGAAATTTTAGTACATCATTTTTGGATATTCATATTACTATCAACAACAATTCTATTCTGATAAAAGAGATGACTTTGACTTTTGTATAGTTAATTATCCACACTTAGATGGAGACGTACCCATGCAACATGTTACGGGGTATATGTTTCTCAGTTGATTAGATTCGCTAGAGCTTGTAGCAATGAAAAGGATTTCAACGAGCGGAATATTTTTATTACCAGCAAGCTTCTAAAACAGGGCTACCGCTTCATAAATTACAGAAATATTTTTACTAAATTTTACAATCGTAATTTTGATTTAATTTCAAAATTCAATAGTGATTTAAAAACTCTTTTGCGACAAGGGATTAGCCAGCCTGGTTTTTATGGCGATGTGATTTACAAACTTCGTAAGATTTTGGGTCATGGTAATTTTTCTGCTGTTTTACTAAAATCATTAAACGTTTTATAAAAAGAGGTTATGACCCTACTTTTTAAGACATACTGCATACTTAGTGTTCAACCATTTTACAGTTGGACACCACGCTTTCCTCTTTTGATTACATCTGACGGACCAAGTGGGAGACTCTACGATGGACAGTTCTTAAAGCCCTTTGGGACTGAATTGTCGTAATGTTCGTCTTCTGCCTTGCTTCGTCGGGCCCTTGTAGGTGATTTTCTTGTTGCTCTGTCTTCCTTTAGGACATAAAGTACTTTTGGTATGGTCTTCGGGTGTACTTTTATATGTTTCTACATGATCATTTTGGTGTTTTACTTATTTAACCTTTTGTAACCATAACAACTTTTAGAATTTCACTTGGCGGGGATTCATTTTAATTACACTGTCTCGTTTATAGGAACATGGTTGGCTAAGAGCGAGGTTTGGTGCACCATTAACCGGTTTAAACTCACCAGCATTCATTTTTATGCCGCTGACCTTTCCAAGGCGGTGCCCCTCTCTGTTCCTCAGATGTATGTCTATGTTGTTTCATACTGTTTTGGTGACACTTTTTCTTGTGTCCCTTGTTGTTTTCTCGTCTACGGTAAGTATCTTCCTATGTGCCCTTTGACTTTGTGGGCCTGTTGTTCGATCATTTATTTGTTTTCTTTGAATTCCTTATCAGTTACAAATTATGTATTCTTTTAGTGATTTAACTGTCCGTGCCCTGTCCTGTTTTTCGTTTGCGGTCCACCTGGGCTCCTTGCCACTGGCTCTTGTTGCTGGGTCGTGTGGGGGTTGCGTTCATTGAACGCCACCTTTCCTTGTTGATCTTTTTTATCATATTTTTGCCCCTTGCCACTCACCTGTGGGATCAAGTCTTGTCATGGACGACTTGGAATTCTTTTATATGATGAAGATATCCAGCTAGCTTATTGAAGATCGGTTGTTCTACTCAGATGTCCGTTTGTGTCTGAAGTAATGCACGAAGGAGCACATGAGGTCTTCCTTCAACAGTAAGGATGCAAAGATGCCATATGACCTTTAAAATGTTGATATGACATAAAACCCAACAACAATAGAAAAATAATTTTTCTACTCATTTTATCAAAAATTCTATTTTTTTTATCTTTTCAGAACTATGTCTGTAAGACGATTTTCCTTTTTCCTATACATGCTTTGTCCATTCATCATTCAAGTTGGAACCAAAAATGTCACGTGCCCTGCCTCATGTGAATGCGACACTTTCTTTGGAAAAAAAGAAGTAGGTTGTGCTAACCTCACTGATGTTCCGTCAAATATTCCCGAGGACACCAATTTGCTAGATTTAAGTGGGTGTAATATATCCCACATTCATATTCAGCCGCTGGAAAAGCTCTTCAAATTACAAATCTTCACCTTTCAGGAAATAAATACAAATGATGAGAATTACAATCTTACAGCCTTGGACTTGCCACTTCTGAATGAAATAGTCGTCGATGGCGGCGTTTCAACTTCTATCCCACAGCTGTTACCATCTTATATTGGTACGCTTAGTGTTGCATATAACAATCTAGGAACACTAAAGTCTGGTAGTTTTAAGAACTACCCAAACTTAGAAACGTTATTATTGTGGGACTGTATGTTAATGAAATTAGAAGCTGGTGTGTTGGATAATATTCCTTCTCTTTCAACACTTGAGTTTAATAGAAACAATCTAAAAGATGACAGTTTTCCGTTGGGCGTATTCAAGAAAAACCAAGCACTTGACTCTGTTTCATTTTTTGCAAATGAATTGAAACACGTAGTGTCCAATCTTCCAAGTTCTGTTACAAGTGTCGATTACAGCGCCAATACCATATTTGAGCTTCGAGCTTACGACTTCAAATCTACGCCGAATCTGATATACCTGTATCTTCAACAGAATATGGTATGCAAATTTCTTTTAATATTAAAATGTCATCGTTGTTAGTTATACATGTATATAAAACCAGGCAAATATAACTCGCAAAACAAACAAACAAACAAACAAACGAAAACGCGAACAACCATAGAGATATTGCAGATATCGTAATTTCCTTATTTCATACCAAACAACAGCCCACAAACGTTATGTTTAAACCAGAGTTGCATTTGATGGGTTAGACATACTAATCTCGTTGGATTTGAGTTACAATAACATCAATAAATTATAGCATCAGTGTAGTTGAAACTTATTAATTTTATTGCTTCAAATACACGTTAAAACCAGTGAACAAATTATATCTACATATATATACAGTAAGTAAATTATGAGAGGGGTAACATGTTCTACTAACATTAGATTAAGTCCGTCGTAAGTAATGTACCCAAAACAAAAATGAATCTGCATACATATAAACATAAAAATCTTTAAAAGTGGAGATCCCTCGAGAACAGTGAGGGGAAGTATTTTAAATATGTAAATTACAAACTCGGTTTAATTGAGTCTGATGGGAAGGGTAACGGTTTTCACTCCCCCTAGCACCGGCTTTAGCACATATCAATCTTCAACACCATTTAGTTTTAGAATCAGTGAGTGACCGCGAAGATGTAGAAAATTTCATAAAACTGAAATTAAGTAGGAACAGCTTATTACTACTGCCATACACCACTTGACATCTGGTGACCCAGGATATTTCATTGAATTTATTCAGACAGTGGCATTCAGTGTTGTGTTAAAGATAAAAAGTTAACAGCACTTTGTTAAGAGTCTCATATATTTATTGTATCCACATCAAAAGTAAAAAGCATCATATTGATAGCCAATACTATATGAGCTATTACGATACTTGTAATATATAAGTATTGATGAAAATACAGATCAGGACTCAATAGACCATATTGTTTTACCAGACTCCGTGTTCATCAGAATAAATCAAATAATTACCATTGTCCTTCCTCATAGATTAGATATCAACTTGAAAAAACTGTACTAGAAATAGCATGCTTAGAATAAATTCATTGTTACATTTGCAAGGAATGGGAATTTACAGTTGATCTAAATACCGATCTTGATTCTAAAATTGATTCTTATTTTAATCCGTTATTTTGGTATCTGTTTTGTTATTCGTCCATTTCATGCAAAAATAGATTTTCTTTTTTGAATAGAGAAAATATTAATCCCTTACGAAAATCCAAAATGTCAAAATTGAAAATGTTGCAGAGTCGGTTTAATTGAGCATGTACAGTGCAAACTACCGTCCATGCCCCTAACACCGGCTTAAGTAGAATTCAACATTTAAACATGAAATGGCAAAATTTTGAATTAATAAACATCCGCAGATGTATTCATATGGCGGTTATCATGAAATCATCATTTTATTACATTTTGAGTATGTACCATTTAATTTTAGCAAAATTTAGGTCATTTTGAGTTTTATTGCACAGTGAAAATTTAGACAGGATCAGTTAATCCTGATATTTTCTAAGTGAACACAGGGCCTTCTACACTATGCATTTTCATTAAAATACGATATATCCATTATCGATTTATTATAATTTATTTGTTCTTCCGCATTTCTGCATGAAGCAGAACAATCACTTTTACATATTATTTTCAGATTAACCAGTTGAAGGACTTTACGTTTGCCGGCTTAACTTCACCTTTAGAGCTGAATTTGTCATATAACTGGATAACAGCCATTGCCAAAGATGCATTCAAATCATTACAATCAAGCAAGATTGACCTCAGTTTTAATAAGTTACAAAGTCTTCAAGCTGAGGTTTTCTCTCATCTTACAAGCAGTGCTAATGTAAATCTGGGTGGCAACTTGTGGAATTGTGATTGTCACCTAAGATGGTTGAGAGAAGCACTAGACAATGCCACTTATACCATTGAGCTTCCGTACACTCTTAAATGTGCAACACCAGTCAAGCTCGCAGGAAAGTCTTTCATTGATCTTAAACCAAGCGATTTTGTGTGTATGTAGGACAAAATTTCATTATTCAAATAGATATTTTATATTTCAAATTTGAGCAGACTTTTATATGTAAATTGCTTAATCAGATAATAATTATGTACTAGACACACGGATTAGAAAACATTGTTCAATGTTTCATACTTCATTTATTATTTTACGCTTTCCAGTCGGAGAGACAAGAGGCAATCTTCATAACGTAAAATATCTCTTTTTTCCGAACCACATTTTGAATGTGTAATACATCAATTACTACAATTTGCATGTTTGAAAACTTGTAAAAAATTAATACAGGCACAACAACATTGAAAAGATATAATATTGTTTTGAACCGAATACACAACTTTGCGAGTAACAATACAATATATTTAGAGTTTAAATTGATCCTGAGTTGCAATAACATATAATAATACTTAAAGTACTGAATAAATGAGGTTTAGAAATTTTGAAAAATTTTGATTGTTGTATTCCTTGTATCATCCGGTAATTTTTTTTGGCCAGTGCTATAGTACGTGAGAGATGTTACACTTTCAGACTACTGAGTAAAGCCTAGTCCTCAATTTTATAGCTAGTATTTGTTGATGCTTTCAAGACAAAGGTCTATGTTCTTCATCATATAGTGCAATTAGTGTTTTTGACATAATCTGAATAGATTTTGACGTCGTTTATGGCATCAAATGAATCGAATTGATCTTTATCAATTTTCGAAATCATCTCATGTTTAATGCCGTTTTTCATACAACTGCAGGTGTTTTTGTTTTGTGGCACTTGTAAAAGTTGCTCCTTATTTCTCTCCAGTATAGTTATATTTTTTATATTTTGATAATTCATTCTAATACTTCACTGTGTTGCTGTTTTGATAACGTTAAGGTAGTACACCCTAATGCACTATCTCCACTTTGAAGAGTATTTAAATAGGCTAGAATCACTGTCAAGTGTATTGAAACACGGTAAAAGTATTTTATATTTTGCAAGACCAACCAATATACATTAAAGAAAATTTAGGCAAACTTTGAAAACAGCCCCTTATTGTGGAAAACTTTTGGGCTTTTGGGATATTTCAATTAAGGCTTTTTATGTAGGGAAATGGTCAAATAAGTGTTTAAAGGGGGTGGGGTAGGGTTACAATTTTTTTTACATATTTAAAACATTTCGTTTAGGAACTATCATTTTGCTCGTTTAATTTGCTACCTGAATGTCATTATTTGTTTCTTAACAATGAGCAATAGGAAAACATTTTTCATAACGATGTTATTACAGATTATTTAGAGTTTCCTGATTTCTGAAAAAAGCCCTTCTAATGGCAAAGTTTTAGTTCAGAAAAATTCCCATAACTCATAAACCACATGGTAAATATTGTTTAAATTTTGCATACAGGTGACATTTAAGGCATATAACTGTCCTATGATGTCAATTTTACATTTCCTCATAGTGTCATTAGGGGTGTACTACATTAATCCAGGTGCCACGGAACGTAGTGTCGTTACACTTTACTCTTTCTCTTAAGAACAAATTCCAGTACCGTCCATGAACAGACATAATAAAAAATGATGAAAAAAAATGAACACAATCCCCACATGACCAAGCAACAAAGGACTAGCGGCAAGGAGCCAAGCAGGACCCCCAACAAAAAACAGGGTAGAGCACAAGGCAAACTGAGCCTGCATTGTTTAAATTTTGCCGTGTTTGCCGTTCTTCGGGGATTATGTTTTCCTCTCTTTCATACAATTTCCGATACATCCCGTGTAAAGCTATATTTTTTACCATGGACATTCACCCTCGACATTATTTTAGCTCAAATGTTTTTTCTTTCTCTGTTAGTTTGTTGTTTTTTGGTTTTTTTTTTGTTTTTTTTTTGTGGGGTTGGGTAATTGTCAACTGTCCTTAACGAATAATTATTTTGCAATAAAGAATATGAATATTTTTATAAAATATATTAAATCATACATATGCATAGTGTGTAGCTGGAATACAGATATAGTTACCCGCACTCCAGAGCATTGGCCCATTTTTTCTGAGGTTAACTTATTTGACAACAGAGATAAGGATAGCGATAGAAATATCGTATTCAAAACCTCGTTCATTGGTTTCTTTTTCTCAGGTTTCAACATTATTGTGACAACATGGAACGTGTTTTACTTTTTGCCTATGAAATAAAAGAGAAAAACATCAAAACACTGAGGAACAAATCAGATAGCCTCGAGTTTCGATGCTCTTTCTAGTATATAACGTTTTCGAGGGCGTTTTTTTATGTCTCACAATACTTTATTTTGATGGTAATATAACATACAGAAGGTAATTGTTAAAACTGCATTATACACATTATGTGAAATGACGTGAATTTTGACTAAATTCTTCAATCAGATTAATAGTTTACATATAGTAATTACAAAAGCAAAAACAACTACAACCACATTTTTAAGTCTTAATCCTACACATGCCATTTAAATTTTGAATATGTTCAATACAGAGATAGAATTAGCTTTTTTTACATTATATCAGTTTTAGTTTTGTTTTGCCAAGCACATTGGGTTACGAGTATATGAGCTTATAAACACGAGGTGTTAAATTGTACATACAGCATACCCTTAATTTAATGATAACGAAAAGTGTTTGTAGGTAATTATTAAGAACAAAACATATACAATTAACTTAATGATAACGAAAACTGTGTGTAGTTAATTTGAAGGACATCTTTACCTTTCTAAAGCTGAACGTTTTGCATAATTTATATACAATCAAGATATTATCGCCATTTTTATAACATATACTTTTGAAACATAATAATACTGCTTTACTATACTATTACATTTTATTTCTCTTCTCCTTGTCTATTATTTATATCTGTCACTCAAAGTTACTATAGTTCATTAAAAAAAATTATTGTTTACCCTTGACCTGCTGAATATTTGTAAAAGATTTATTCCGGTTCCAAGTCAATATTTGAACTGAGCCTGGTAAGACTACACGGATGTGCATGTTAGTCTGGATCTATACTGGTGACAAAGGGTTATCATTTTCAAGACCAACAGGGAACACGTTAAGAATGTCTTATAAAATGTAATAATATGATGTTCAGTTATGTCCAACCTACTCAGTAGTTTGTAATGATATTGAATGACAGTGTACATATATTTTTTGTGTTTGTTTTTTGTCTGATAATTTCTCGTTTATAAATCTACTGAATTGTTAAGCAAAATAAGATGTTTTGTTACATATGATATACTATACATAAATATTTGATACTTATTATTCATTATGTTTGTTCCTTTTCATAAATATTTTGATCCTATTTATAGATATTTTGTTTCTATCTATAGATATTTTGTTACTATTTATAGATGTTTGTTACTATTTATAGATGTTCTTACATGGACGAAGATTAACAAAGGTGTATGAGGAGATAGGTATGGCCGTGTTACCTGACGAGTATCTGCCTGATGATTATGAAGGTCCTAATGTCGGCTCATGTGAGAAAATAGTCGGTATATAGCTTTATTTGTGTATTTGTGTATTAGTAGGACATTGATTCTCGAAAAAAGAAAACAACACAGAATATTTTACCTTCAAGACATATTGTCGAAAACCGTCAGTCTCTCCTCATTAGATAACAGATACAAAGTACAAGTTTGTAAAAAATAAGAAAGGTGAAAATTGGAGAAACACCAATTACCTTAGTATTTCCATGTTGGGCTTTCTTTAAGGATTCTTTTTTATTCTCTATATTATTTTGTTGGTAGAAATTATGGCTATTCAAAGCATTGTTAATTAAAAGTGAGTTTATAAAGCATTCCTGGTCATTCATACAATCTATACATATTTAAAAGAAGTACCAGAAGCGACAGAAAGTATCACACTACCTATAACAGTATATTCAAACTATATTTATTGTATTGAGATGCTTTGCGTATATCACAGTTTTTTCATAAGGAATTCAGCAAACTAATATTGGTAGATAAGCAAACTAAAATTGATAGATAATTATAAATTAATGATTGTTAAAATAATGAAAAAGTTCCGAGAAAATAGTTAAACTAATTCTATAGATATAGACATTTATTGAAGATTTACTGGTAAGTATTTGTGACACGTATTGGCCAGCCTGTGTTCAAGTGTAAAAAGCATCTTTTATTTCCTCAATATTTTGAGAGCAAACATTTTGGAATATTTTGAACAAAAATTAGCTAGTGTGTTAACTCTTTGATTCATTCTACAAAATAGAGTGACACATTTTCAGCGTTTGTTATATTTCATTGCAGTCAAAATGTTAGTAGACATGCAGAGCGATGTTTTTCGTGAATATATAAAACATCTCTCAAGTGACAAATATGGGGTGGACCTAGAAGAACGTAAAAATTGCTGACACACCAGTTGCTTCGTTTAGAAAACTAAATATAGACTTGCAAGATATTACACGTGAGACTCGTGCATTTTCGTTACAAGTATTAAAATGGGATTATTTGCATATCGTATATTATACATATATTAGAATTTGACAATGTTGCGATTAATTTTGTATTATGAAAAGTAACGTATGTCAATAAGGCTGAAAAACGTACCATAATACTTAAATCAATATAACAGGCTCGGAATATTTCAGAAGTTTAAATAGCTACATGAGGTACAAAACGTTACAACTGGTGACAAAAATGATAATGTTGTTAACATTTATGTTCATTATTTCTTATGTCCAGGAAAGATTCAACGATGCAAAATATATGTTTATTTGAATGCAACTTTCTCCTGATTTTTATAATTGTCGTTTATTACGAACCCTACTTTTCATTTGAACATTTGTATTTTTATAAAGGCATGTAGTGAACTTTTATTAAGATTTAAGTAACCGGTACAATATGTCCCATTCTTTTTGCATTTCATTAGATAGGTTAAGGCATAAAATTCTTCAATTTTCAGATAGCCTTTTGATGCTTAAGTGTCTGTTAATGTGTATGTGCTTCTAGTTTGTCCACTTAAACATTCTTTTCAATGTAAAAAAAAGTTACACCCCCCAAAAAAAAATTATACACCTTTTATTGTTTGGTTATAAAAATCTCCTGCGATCTAGGCTATAATTTAGCTTTGTTTGTATCAAACTGTGGCCTATTTTAAATGTACTTTATACTTCTTCCGTATACATACCGTGTCAAACACTACATGATAGAAATTTAAATGTAGGTCAGACGCTAGCATTTATTTTCCCATAGACTTACATTATGAGAGATGGTCACTTATCCCACATTAAATTTGAGCTTTCCTGCTGAAGAAGTGATTTTTCTAGGAGAATGAAATGCCTGACACATAAAAATGACAAATTGAATTGAAATTTTCTGCTGATCACTGGACTGACATGCACTGTTTATTAATGCAAATATCCAAGTAAAAAATAATCATAGAGAATCATGAAATATTTCATTTTCTTTAGAAAACAATACAGTGTTAGATTCTAAATTAGTTTTCATACTTAAAAACATCCCATTTTCTTCCAATCACCTCATGTCCCACTGAATCTTATGGTTTTATGTACAGATTCAATCAAACCATGTCTGCAATTCTCTTGTAATTTTGTTGTGATTAATACTTCCGAGGGATCACTTTGTTTCCAGATTTTTATACTTCACAACAGCAGGTGTCAAGTGCTGTGTGGCAGCTGTAAAAAGTTGCCCCGTTCTTCACTTCAGTGTTGTTATATTTTTCTGGTCCTTCGGGATCATAGATGCCAGCACTATTAAGTGTTGAGAATTGAGTACCGCTCAAGCCGGTGCTAGGGGGCGTGAGGGATTTGCACGTATTCATTATCCCTCATGAACAGACTCAATCAAACCGAGACTGCAATTCTCTTGTAATTTTGTTTTGATTAATGCTTCCGAGGGATCACTTTGTTTCCAGATTTTTTTTCTTTTTCCCTGCACTTTTTTAGCCAATCGCTGGCGATGTTGCAACGCAAAAGTATGACCTGCATTGGTTTTTTTTATTGTTTTAAGTGTATAATGCTGTATCTTATGAAATATTGCTATAAAATCATTCAACAGTAAAATTATATTGCTGAATCTTATGATCCATTCTCGAAAGATTTGTAACATAGAATGCACACGGATAACGTTTTAATTAACAAACATTTTATAGTGTTGAAAAAATAGAAATCTATTTATTTACTTATTTACTTGTTTGTTTGATTATTTATTTATTTATTTATTTTCAAATTAAAGTAATACTCAGTATACAATCAAAAATCATTTATGATAAGTTTATCAATCTAAACAGCAAAACTTTCATTCAGCTTAGAAATACAAAACTTTGTGCAAAAAGCAATATTTTCTATTAATATTTTTTATCTCTTCTTTTTACAGTTTTTTGCATTTGTTTTTGAAAAGTACAAGTAGTTTTAACCGCTCCAAAATGTAAGAAACATTTTTAGTTTATCTGCAAATGAAGTTAATTATAAAGAAACATTTTTTTAGATTTAAAACAAAATAACGGCGCGAGTGTTTGACCTTAAATATATAAAATTCAAGAATGCCATATTTTGTTTTGGTGTTACAACACTTTGTTTCTATATATTGGTTGTTATCAGCGTGAATTATTTTGATGATATGCGTTCCTAGATCCGCTGGTATTAGGCTTCAGGTATTCCATTGATGTATATATTCTTTCATTTCATACATAAATAAAAGAGGAAGTCTTCTCCTATTTCTACAAATAGTTACTATGGAATTTTTCAGGCACGTTACGCTTATTCTTTTAAGATTAAACAAAAGATATTCATTCTGCAAGTTTGAAACACAAAACGGATTATAAAATTGATGAGTATTTTCCAGTTTATTTAATAATTTAACTCATCTCTCATCACATGTAAGTATTCTTTAAAACTATTTCTTTTTTCTCATTATTAAAACATACAATGTAAATTATTTAATTTAGACTGTTTATAACAATGGTCATATATATGATTATACTATCTAAGATACCAAGCATACACCACCTTTTCATCATATGAAAAATATATCTCGAGCCCGATGATTCGAACATTACAATTAATTTATACTGAAATAAACAAAAATGAAGAGTATGTTTAATGAGACGTGCATGGCCGATAGAAGAGCACATGAGACCTTTCTCCACAAGTAAAGCTTATTAACCTCGAACCACTTGCCCTTCACCTCTGGGTTCCTATCTTACTATCAAACTAGCATATGGAATGTCTGTGGCTCTACTCAGGTGCCAGTTTGTGATTGAGATAATGTACAGAGGATCACATGAGGTCTTAAAGCTAGGGTTAGGGTTTACTTCAAACAGTCAAGCTGAAAAGTCGCCATATGACATTTACAAAGTGTCGGCGTGACTTAAACACAACAACAACAACAAGAAAAACATTATATTTATTTTAAAAATTCTGCTGTTTTTATATTTTCAGAACTATGTCTGTAAGACGATTTTCCTTTTTTCAATATATGCTTTGTCCGTTCATCGTTCAAGCTGTAACCAAAAATGTCACGTGTCCTGCCTCATGTGAATGCGATATTTTCTTTGACATAAAGGAAGTAGAGTGTGCTAACCTCACTGATGTTCCGTCAAATATTCCCGAGGACACCAATTGGCTAGATTTAAGCGGGTGTAATATATCCCACATTCATATTCAACCGCTGGAAAAGCTCTTCAAATTACAAATCCTCACCTTTCAGGAAATAAATACAATTGACGAGAATTACAATCTTACGGCCTTGGACTTGCCATTTCTAAATGAAATAGTCGTCGAAGGCGGCGTTTCTACTTCTATCCCACAGCTGTTACCACCTTATATTGGAACGCTTAATGTAGGAGAAAACAATCTAGGCACTCTAAAGTCTGGTAGCTTTAAGAACTACCCAAACTTAGAAACGTTAACTTTGTGGGACTGTATGTTAACGAAATTAGAAGCTGGTGTGTTGGATGATATTCCTTCCCTTTCCTCACTTGAGTTTCATAGCAACAATCTAAACAAAGACAGTTTTCCTTTGGACGTATTCAAGAAAAACCAAGCACTTGACTCTGTTTCATTTTTTGATAATGAATTGAAACACGTAGTGTCCAATCTTCCAAGTTCTGTTACAAGTGTCGATTACAGCGACAATGCCATTTTTGAGCTTAGAGCTTATGACTTCAAATCTACGCCGAATCTGATATGCTTGTATTTTCTACAAAATATGGTATGAAAATTACTGTTCATGTGAAAATGTCGTCATTGTTAGAGATATATATAAAATCATGCATGTAATACTCTAACAACAATCGCAAAACAAACAAACAAACATAGAAAGCATATATTAATATATCTATTTGTCTTTTTCTTACTGCATTGAGGTTTTATTATTAAGTCATAAAATGTCATGTTTAGTCATTTGATTACTAGATTTTACAAGAACGATATTTTTACAAAGGAGTATTAGTAAACGTAAACGACCATGGAGTTTAACTTTAACTCCATTATGGGCCCCTTTTAGTTCTTATTATTTCACTTATTTCATGTCCTTCCCCTTCTTTCACCACCCTTGATTCCTCTACCGGTTTTGGTTCGGTGCACTCTGGGTGCCCTGCTGTTGTAGGGGGCTGCATCCTGTGAACGTTCCCTTTGCCTTGTTGATCTTTGTTCTCGTTTGTTTTCTCAATAAATTAAATCTGATGGAATGTGTAAGTATTCTCACGTCCCATAAGAACGGCTCTGTGTTGTTATATTTTTCTGGTACTTCAGGATCATTGATGCCAGCACTATTAAGTGTTGAGAATTGAGTACTGCTCAAGCCGGTGCTCGGGGGCGTGAGGGATGTTGCACTCATTCATTATCCCTCATGTATAGACTTAGTCAAACCGAGTCTTCAATTTACACGTAATTATTTTGTGATTAATGCTTCCGAAGGATCACTTTGTCATAAAGCAACCTTCAAAACCATTATGTTTTGGCATTAGTGAGTGACCGCGTAGGTCTAGAAATGTCTTGTTTACTAAACTGAAGTTAAGTAAGAGCAATTTTAACACCTGCCACACAGCACTTGATACCTGCTGACCCCATAATATTACGTGACTGAATTGAGACAAACAGTAACATTCAGAATTGTTGTTAAATGTCAAAAGTTAGTAGCACTTTGTTAATATTCTATTATACAAGATAATAATGAACAACATTTCATAATTCTATTATTTTTTTTCATGTTATTAATAAAGTACATCTATTATATTCACTATCCACAAAAAAGTAAGTAAAATATCATATTGATGCATACATATGTGTTTACTACCATTATTAAAATTTGTGTTGGTTCTAAGAGTAGTTTCGAAGTGAATATTAGTATTGATACAAAAATAAATCATATAGACCATACTATAATACCTGTTTCTAAACTCATGCATGTTCATTAATATTCTTATATCATTATACTATCAACTATTTGTCCTTCCGCATTAAATCATGAAGCAGAACAATCATATTTACATAATATTTTCAGATTGCACATTTGGAGGACTTTACCTTTCAAAGCATGGTCAATTTACAAATCCTGGACATGAGTTACAACAATTTATCTGCAGTTACTAATAATACGTTTGCCGGGTTAACTTCACGTTTATGGCTGAATTTGTCATATAATTGGATAACAGCCATTGCCCAAGATGCATTCAAATCATTGCAATCAAGCAGGATTGACCTCAGTTTTAATAGGTTACAAAGTCTTCAGGTTGAGATTTTCTCTCATCTTACAAGCACAGCTAATGTAAGACTAGCTGGCAACTTGTGGAATTGTGATTGTCACCTAAGGTGGTTGAGAGAAGCACTGGACAATGCCACTTATACCATTGAGCTTCCGTACACTCTGAAATGTGCAACACCAGTCAAGCTCGCAGGAAAGTCTTTCATTGATCTTAAACCAAGCGATTTTGTGTGTATGTAGGACGAAATTTCATTATTCAAATATATATTTTATATGTCAAATTTGAGCAGACTTTTATAATTATGTAAAATGCTTAATCAGATAATAATTATGTACTAGACACACGGATGAGAAAACATTGTTCAATGTTTCATACGTCATTTATTATTTTACACTTTCCCGTCGGAGAAACAAGAGGCAATCTTCATAACGTAAAATATCTCTTTTTCCCGAACCATATTTTGAATGTGTAATACATCATATCTAATACTACAATTTGCATGTTTGAAAATTTGTAAAGAATGATACAGGCAAAACAACATTAAAAAATATAATATTGTTTGAACCGAATACACAACTTTGCGAGTACAATACAATATTTTGAGAAATTCTTGATCCTGAGTTGCAATGACAGATAATAATATTTAAAATACTGAATAAATGAGGTTTAGAAATTTTGAAAGATTTTGATTGTTGTATTCCTTGCGCCATCTAGTTAAGGATCTCAACAAAAGAGATTGGAATATTTTTTGGCCACTGCTACAGTACGTGAGAGTTGTTACACTTTCAGACTACTGAGTATAGCCTGCTTTCAAGACAGAGGTCTATGTTCTCCATCATACCGTGTAATAAGTGTTTTTGACATTATCTGAATCGTTTTTGACGTCGTTTCTGGTATCAAATGAATCGAGTATATCTTTTTCAATTTTCGAAATCAACTCATGTTTAATGCCTTTTATCACCCAACTGCAGGTGTCAATGCTTTGTGGCAGTTGTAAAAGTTGCCCCTTATTTCTCTCCAGTGTAGTTATATTTTTTATATTTTGATAATTCATTCCAAAACTTCACTGTGTTGCTGTTTTGATAACGTTAATCCAGGTGCCACGGAACGTAAGTGACGTTACACTTTACTTTATCTCTTATGAACAAATTCCAGTACCGTCCATGAACAGACATTATAAAAAATGATGAACAAAATGAACGCAATCCCCACATGACCCAGCAACAGAGGACTAGCGGCAAGGAGCCAAGCAGGACCCCCAACAAAAAACAGGGTAGAGCACAAGGCAAACTGAGTCTGCATTGTTTTAAATTTTGCCGTGTTTGCCGTTCTTCGGGGATTATGTTTTCCACTGTTTCATTCAATTTCCGATACATCCCGTGTAAAGCTATCTTTTTACCATGGACATTCACCCTCGACATTATAATAGCTCACATGTTTTTTCTTTGTCTGTTTGTTTGTTGTTGTTGTTGTTTTTTTTTTGTGTGTGTTTTTTTTGTGGGGCGGGGTAATTTTAAGTCAACGGTTCTTAACGAATAACTATTTTGTAATAAAGGATATGAATATTTTTATAAAATATATTAAATCATACATATGCACAGTGCGTTAGCTGGAATACAGATATAGTTACCTGCACTCCAGAGCATTGGCCCATTTTTTCTGAGGTTTTACTTATTTGACAACAGAAAAAAGGATAGCGATAGGAATATCGTATTCCGAACCTCGTTCTTTGGTTTCTTTTTCTCGGGTTTCTACATTATTGTGAAAACATGGAACGTGTTTTACTTTTTGCCTATGAAATAAAAGAGAAAAACATCAAAACAGTAAGGAACAAATCAGATAGCCTCGTGTTTTGATGCTCTTTCTATTATATAACGTTTTCGAGGGCGTTTTTTTATGTCTCACAATACTTTACTTTGATGGTAATATAACATACAGAAGGTCATTGTTAAATCTGCATTACACACATTATGTGAAATGACGTGTATTTTGACTACATTCTTCAATCAGAGTAATAGTTTACATAAAGTTTTGACAACAGCTACAATAACTACAACCTCATTCTTTAAGTCATGCCATTTAGAATATAAAAAACTTCCGTTCAATAATGAAATATGAGAGACAATGTCAAGATATATATTATGAATATGTTCAATACAAAGGTAGAATTTAACAATGAAAAATGATATCATATCATTTAAGTTAGGTTTTGCCAAGCGGATTTGGTAATATAAGCTTATAAACGCGAGGAGTTACAACTATATAACCTAAATTTAATGATAACAAAAATTGTGTGTAGTTTTTTTTAAGGACATCTTTACCTATTAAATGGTTAACGTTTTGCATAATTAAAATACAATCAAGACATTATCGCCGGTTTTATAGCATATACTTATTGAAACATAATCATACGGCTTTACTATACTGTTACATTTTATTTCTCTTCTTATATCTGTCACTCACAGTTACTATGGTTCATTAAAAAAAAAAAAAAAAAAAAACTTTTGACCTGCTGAATATTTGTAAATGATTTGTAAATGACTTATTCCGATTCCAAGGAAATATTGGAACTGAGCCTGTTCAGACTGTACGGATGTGCATGCTAGTCAGGTCAAAGGCTTGTTACTTTCAGTTCCAACAGGGAACACGTTAAGAATGTATTATAAAATGAACATAAAACCTGTTCAATGTTTTAACGATATTGAATGACAGTATTTTTTTTGTGTGTGTTTGTGTTTCATATATCAGGTTCAAACCTATGACTTTGCTTGTGTAAAATAGCACAACATGGAAAGTATGTAATATAAAGTACCAGTGTGGAAGGCAGAGCCAATTTTCACTTATTAGACACATATTTTTATTAACACAATAATAGTGTTAGATTCACGAATAATAAATAGAAATTTATTTATTATTTATTTATTTCTTTACATTTTTATTAAAAAAAGTTATTTACTTATTTATTTATTTATTTTTTATTTATTTATCTATTTATTTATTTTTTTTATTTATATTTATTATTTAATTCATTTATTTATTTATTTATTTATTTATTTATTTGTAAATTGACATTCATTTATTTATGATAAGTGTATCTATCAAAATAGCACAAACTTTCATTCAGCTTAGAAATTATATACAAAAATATGTACAAATCAATCTGTTTTGATCTCTTATCTCATTTTACATTTGTTTTGGCTAGTACTTCAGAAAAGTACAGGTAGTTTTTAACCACTTCAAAATATTAGAAACATTTTATTTCATCTGCAACAGAAGTTAATTATAAACATACATTTTTTTAGATTTTAAACAAAATAACGGCGGAGTGCAAGAATTCCATATTTTGTTTTGGTAATAAAACACTTTGTTTTTGTATATAAGTTGTTATCAGCGTTAATTATTTTGATGATATGCGTTCTTAGATCCACTGGTATGAGGCTTCGGGTTTTTCATTGATAAAGGTGTAAATTGTTTAATTTCATACATTAATAACCCGACAAGTCTTCTCCTATTCATATAAACAGTTACGTTGGAATTTTCAGGCTTATTCTTTGAATGTCAAGCAAAAGGTTTTCATTCCGCAAGTTTGAAACACTAAACTGATATAAAGTTGTTGTTTTAACTGTTTATTGGATAATTCAACTACCAAGTTTTAGCTAATCTATCACATGCAAGTATACTTTATAACTATTCCTTTTTTTCTTCATTATTATAACAATATTTTTAAATCAGACTATTTATGAAAATGATCATAAGATATGATCATACTTTCAAAGTAACACGGCTCTATACCACCTTTTCATCATTTGAAAAATATCTCTCGAAGCCGCTGACCTGAATATTACAAATAGTTTGACACTAAAACACACACAAATGTAGAATATTTTATGGGGTGGGGATCCGTGGCCTAGAGTTAAAGATTGTTGTCTTCGAACCGCTGACCCCACACCTGTGGGTTCAAATCTTACCAGGGACTTCGGATTCTTTTATGTGAGGAAGCTATCCAGCTAGCTACTGGAACGTCGGTGGCTCTACTCGGGTGCCTGCTTATGCCTTAAATAATGTAATGTAATGTAATGATGCCTTCCTTAACCGGTAAAGCTGAAAAGTCGCCATATGTCCTTTAAAGTGTAGGTGTGACTTAAACACAACAACATAAACATTTTTAAAAAAAGATATTTTTTTTCATTTATTTTAACAAATCGTCTGTTTTTATTTTTTCAGAACTATGTCTTTTAGACGATTTTCCTGTTTTCTATACATGCTTTGTCCGTTCATCGTGCAAGCTGTTACCAAAGATATCACGTGTCCTGCCTCATGTGAATGTGAAACTATCTTTGGCGCAAAGGAAGTAGATTGTTATAACCTCACTGATTTTCCATCAAATATTCCTGAGGACACCAATTACCTAGATTTAAGTGGGTGTAATATATTCCACATTCCTATTCAGCCACTGGAAAAGCTCTTCAAATTACAAAGGTTCGCCTTTCAGGAAATAAATACAAATGAGGATAATTACAATCTAAGGGCCCTGAACTTACCACTCCTGAATGAAATAGTCGTCGATGGCGGCGTTTCAACTTCTATCCCACAACTGTTACCACCTTATATTAGTACGCTTAGCGTAGCAGAAAACAATCTAGGCACTCTAAAGTCTGGTAGCTTTAGAAACTATCCAAACTTAGATTCGTTATTTTTGTCGGACTGTATGTTAACGAAATTAGAATCTGGTGTGTTGGATGATATTCCATCTCTTTCATTACTTCAGTTTAATGACAACAATCTAAACGAAGATAGTTTTCCTTTGGACGTATTCAAGAAAAACCAAGCACTTGAGTCTGTTTCATTTTTTGATAATGAATTGAAACACGTAGTGTCCAATCTTCCAAGTTCTGTTACAAGTGTCGATTACAGCGGCAATGCCATTTTTGAGCTTAGAGCTTATGACTTTAAATCTACACCGAAACTGATATACTTATCTTCAACAAAATATGGTATGAAAATTACTGTTATGTGAAAATATCGTCATTGTTATATATATATATACATATATATATATATATATATATATATATATATATTATATATATATATATATATATATATATATATATATATATATATATATATATATATATATATATATATATATATATAACCATGCATAAAATACTATTGCAAAACAAACCAACAAACACAGAAACCATAAATTAAAATATCGTTATCTGTTTTTTCTTCTAACTGAATTGAGGTTTTGAAAATTATTAAATTATAAAATGTCACGGTTAGTCATTTGATTACTAGTTTTTACAAGAACGATATTTTACAAAGGAGTAGAAACTAAACGAAAACGCAAACGACTATGGAGTTATTACAATTATTAGAATTTCCCTTGCTCATACCAAGGTCTCCACAAACAACAGTCTACAAATGTTATGTTTATACCAGAGCTGAATATATTACAACGTTTATTTCAGATCACAAATGTTGAAGACTTTGCGTTTGATGGGTTAGACAAACAAATCTCGTTGGATATGAGTTACAATAACATCAATAAATTAAGCAGAAACACATTAGCTGGGTTAACAGGAGCGTATTCACTACATATGAGTAGTAATAACATAAGTGTTGTGGATAAAGATGCATTTACACAACTCGTCTCTTTACATGATCTCAAACTAGACCAAAACAAGGTAAATATTAAAAAGAATCCTCTTGATTAAACTAATCTTATTTTATTGCTTCAAATACACGTAATAACCTATATAAAAATTACAACAACATGTAATATATTGGTTAGGTTACAAGTTCTTCTAACACTAGATAAAGCCCTTCGTATGTCATTACCCAAGAAGAAAATTGTGTCTGCACACAAATAAACAAACAAATCGGAAAGAAGGGAGATCCCTCGAGAGCAATGAAAAGAAGCAGTTGTCCCTTGTCCCTTTAATTCCCTTATGGGCCCCTTTAAGTTTTTATCATTTCACTTATTTCATGCCCCTCCCCTTCTTTCGCCACCCTTGATTCATCTACCGATTTGTTTCTGTGCCTTCTGGATGCCCTGATGTTGCAGCAAGGTGTTGGGGGGCTGCGTCCTGTGAAGGTTGCCTTTGCCTTGTTGATCTTTGTTCTCGTTTGTTTTCTCAATTAATTACATGTGATGGAATGTGTAAGTTTTCTCACGTCCCTTAAGAACGGCTCAGTGTTGTTATATTTTTCTGGTACTTAGGTATCATTGATGCCAGCACTTTTAAGTGTTGAGAATTGAGTACCGCTCAAGCCAGTGCTAGGGCACGTGAGGGATGTTGCATTCATTCATTATCCCCCATGTACAGCTTTAGTCAAACAAAGTCTGCAAATTTCATGTAATTCTGTTGTAATTAAGTCTTCCGAGGGATAACTTTGTTTCCAGATTTTTAAGCATAAATCAACCTTCAACACCATTATGTTTTTGCATCTGTTAGTGAACGCGTAGGTATAGACAAAAAACAATTTACTAAACTGAAGTAAAGTAAGATCATTTCTTAAACCTGCTTTACAGCACTTGACACCTGCTGACTCCATGATATAACGTGATTGAATTGAAACAGACAGTAACATTTTATATTGTTGTTAAATGTCAAAAGTTAGCAGCACTTTGTTAAGACTCTGTTATACAAGATAATAACGAACAACATTTCATAATTCTATTTTTTGTCATGTTATTAACAGAGTACCTTTATTGTATCCACTATCCACATAAAAAGTAAGTAAAAATCATATTGATGCATACATATGTGTACTTCCATTATTAATATTTGAGTTAATACAATACTTTTATTCTAAAAGTAGTTTCTAAGTGAAAATAAGTATTGATACAAAAACAAATCATATAGACCATACTATAATACCTGTTTCTAAACTCACGCATGTTCATTAATATTCTTAAATAAATTTGTTATAAACTAATTGTCTTCCGCATTTAAGCCAGAAGCAAAACAATCATATTTACATAATATTTTCAGATTGTACATTTGGAGGACTTTACCTTTCAAAGCATGGTCGATTTACAAAACCTGGACATGAGTCACAACAATTTGTCTGCAGTTACTAATAATACGTTTGTCGGGTTAACTTCACTTTTATGGTTGAATTTGTCATATAACTGGATAACAACCATTGCCCAAGATGCATTCAAATCATTACAATCAAGCGACATTGACCTCAGTTTTAATAGGTTACAAAGTCTTCAGGTTGAGGTTTTCTCTCATCTTACAAGCACAGCTAATGTAAGACTAGCTGGCAACTTGTGGAATTGTGATTGTCACCTAAGGTGGTTGAGAGAAGCACTGGACAATGCCACTTATACCATTGAGCTTCCGTACACTCTCAAATGTGCAACACCAGTCAAGCTCGCAGGAAAGTCTTTCATTGATCTTAAACCAAGCGATTTTGTGTGTATGTAGGACGAAATTCATTATTCTGAGTACAAATAGATATTTTATATGTCAAATTTGAACAGACTTTTATATGTAAAATGCATAATCAGATAAAATATATACTAGACACGCGGATAAGAAAACATTGTTCAAAATTTTATGTGCCATTTATTATATAACGCTTTCCAGTCTGAGAAAAAAGGGACAATCAGCATTGCGCAAAAATATTCCCTATTCCCGAACCATATTGTGTATGTTTACTGTGTAATATTTTACATGTTTGAAAAATTGTAAATAGTTATACAGGCAAAACAACATTGAAAATATAAGAATGTCATTATTACAACCGAATACACCGCTTTACGATACGATTACAATAGTAGTTAAAATACTGAATAAATGAAATTCGAAATTTTGATAGATTGTTTGATTATCAATACTTTGTTCGAAATAAGTAAGCGGCATGTGGTTTTGTAAAGGAACATGATTTTATTTTTCGAATAATTCTATATAAAAAAAAATTGAATTCAAATATAACATTGGCATCAGCATAATGATACTGACTCGAATTCGGATGGACGGTCTTTTGGTAAAACATTGTGAACACTATCACGAAATCATACAATTAACACATGTTCGACCGACTTAAACAGCATAATTAACATAAAGTCTGTCATTGTTTAAAAAGGTCTTTTTTCCCAAAAACAAAGTGAATAAAATATGTGTAGTAATCACCAACTTCAACTGCATTGAATCAAGACAAAATCAAGCTCACAATTGGCTAATAAATAGTAAATTTAATACTATTATGACCACTGGCAAGGAAACATATTCATAAACTAACAAATGAAAACGCATTACTTGTGTATGATTAACATATATATTATATTTACAGGTATGATTTCTTTTCTTATCAATCACAGTTTGAAGAGGCCCAGCACTTGGGCCTTTGTAATCATCTTGTAGATATTCAGTTGGTATTAATGACTTGTCAATATCTTTATTAATACTAACCATTGTGTTACCATGGATCTTCAGAATTTATATCAGAAAATATTAGATTTTTTTAATAATGTTGAAGGCACTAAACCAAATATAATCTTTAATGGAAATAAAGATCTGACTGACATAACAATTGAAGCGTGAGAGAAACATACTAGTATCCTTTTCGGCATTCCTTGTATCATCCCAGAAAAGGATCTCATCCAAAGGGATTCGAGTATTGTTCTGGTCGGCGCTATATGGTGTGAGTTTGCCTCTCGTAAACAGACTGTGTAAAACCCAGTCTGCAATTTCAGACCTAGTATTTGTTTATGCTTTCATTACTATCGTGGGATCTACTCTTTTCTTAATTTTAATCACTTTTAACCTAAACTATTTCATTAAACAAAAGGCCAAAGTTATACATGTACGTTTTCCCTAACCTAGTGCAATAAACGTTTTTGTCATAATCTAAATCGTTTCGGCATAGTTGACGTCGTTTCTGACACCAAATGTATTAATCAATTTTCTAAATCAACTCATGTATAATGCCGTTTATCATACAAATGCTATGTTGCAGATGTAAAAAGTTGCCCCGTATATCATCACTTCAGTATAGTTTTGTTTTGTTCTTGTCCTTTCTGATTATTGACTTTAATACTTTACTGTGTTGCAGTTTTAATGACGTTAATGCCGGTGCCCCGGAACGTAAGTCATGCTACACTTTACTTTATGTCATGAACAAAGTCAAACAAATAAAGAAAAACGAAATCCCTAAAGAACGCTAAAAAATATCAAATTAAAAATGATGCATGCTCAGTTTGATTGAACTTGTCCATGGACAGTACTGGAAAGTGCTAGTTAACGTCCACCCCTACCAGCATCGGCTTAAGCAGAATTCAAAATTTAAACTCGAATATATTAAAATTTTGAATTTAAACATCTGCAAATGTGTCCGTACGGCGGCAATCATGAAACCTTCGACATAATACTTTTGTGTCATTCCACGATTCATAATATATGTTTGCTTTCAGCTGATTGTAATGAATGTCGTTTCTTATCAAACTTACCTTTCATTTTGATCATAAAATAGAGATAATATGAATCTCTAAAGAAAGTCCGAAATGTCAAAATTGAACATATTGCAGGCTTGGTTTGATTGAGCCTAGCCTGTTTATGTACGGGACTGACAAGTGCAAACTAACGTCCACGCCCCCTAGCACCGGCTTAAGCGAATTCAACATTTAAACATGAAATAGTAAAATGTTGAATTTAGAAACATTCGCCGATGTGTTCATACGGCGGTTATCAAGAAACATTCATTGTGGCACTTCCGTGTTATTCCATGCAAAGCGGTGTATGATTTTGTAGTACACATTTTGTTTTCCTCTATTTCATTTGTAGTACACTTGATATTCAAATAGCCGATCAAATGTATCCACATTTTTGTGCATTTATTTAGATAAAATCTTTCTATTTCAAAAAGCCTATTGATGATTTGTTTCTTACTGTCATTATACTTGTAGTATTTTCACTTTAACAATTCTTAACTACGCCGCCTTTCCTTGTTAATCTTGTTCATCATATTATTTTCATTTAAAGGAATTAAACAAAACACCTAAATTGTAAACAATTTTGCATCAGATGGTTTTAAAAATCTCATGAAATCTAGACTACAATTTACTTTTGTTTTAATTATACTGTGTTTTATTTTAAAAGTACTTCAAAATCTCTGATCCCCTTTCAAAATTCTATTTCATTTAGTTACGCCCATTTGCTTCATTTAGTTTCGCCCATTTGCTTCTTGTTTAGGGCACACTCATTATTTCACGTGGGAAACATATGCCGCTTTTCAAGGAATGGCTCTAACTTATGACATTGAACGTTCCATGATAACCGCCATATGAACACTTACAGGTCATTGTTAAATTTTCATTACACACATATGTGAAATGACGTGTATTTTGACTAAATTCTTCAAACATAGTAATAGTTTACAACAGCAACCACATTTTTTAAGTATCTACAGATGCCATTCAAAATATAAAATAAACCATTCAATAATTAATTATGAGAGACTATGTCAAGATATGTCAGACTGCACGGATGTGTATGCTAATCTGGTCAGACTGCACGGATGTGTATGCTAATCTGGTCAGACAGCACGGATGTGTATGCTTATCTGGTCAGACTGCACGGATGTGTATGCTAATCTGGTCAGACTGCACGGATGTGTTTGCTAATCTGGTCAGACTGCACGGATGTGTATGCTAATCTGGTCAGACTGCACGGATGTGTATGCTAATCTGGTCAGACTGCACGGATGTGTATGCTAATCTGGTCAGACTGCACGGATGTGTATGCTAATCTGGTCAGACTGAACGGATGTGTATGCTAATCTGGTCAGACTACACGGATGTGTATGCTAATCTGGTCAGACAGCACGGATGTGTATGCTTCTCTGGTCAGACTGCACGGATGTGTATGCTAATCTGGTCAGACTGCACGGATGTGTATGCTAATCTGGTCAGACAGCACGGATGTGTATCCTTTTCTTGTTAGACTGCACGGATGTGTATGCTAATCTGGCCAGACTGTACGGATGTGTATGCTAATCTGGTCAGACTGCACGGAAGTGTATGCTAATCTGGTCAGACTGCACGTATGTGTATGCTTTTCTGAATCAGGCTTATCACTTTCGGCTCCAACATGGTACAGGTCAATTAATGTCCTATAAAGTGTAACGATATCGTCTACTGAAACAAATTGTTATTCACCAGTAGTTTGATAAGGTATCGAATGACAGTGTACATATTTCTATGGAATTTGTGTTTCATTCTTGAAGCACAACAGGTTTAAAAATATGATCATGCTTGTGTCAAATAGGATTAGGATTTAGTTGCCACGTACTTCAGTGTTGTTATATTTGTCTGGTCCTTCGGGATCATTGATGCCAGCACTATTAAGTGTTGAGAATTGAGTACCGCTTAAGCCGGTTCTAGGGGGCGTGAGGGATGTTCCACTTATTCATTATTCTTCATGTACAGACTCAATCAAACCGAGTCTGCAATTTTCATGTAATTTTGTTGTGATTAATGCTTCCGAGGGATCACTTTGTTTCCAGATTTTTGTAACTGTTCGCATGAAATAGAAATATGTTTATGATACACAACAATACAACAAGGAAATTATGAAATAAATTGCACTAGTTTGGAAGGCACAGAGCCACTTATCACCCAGTGGATACAAAAACAGTGATTTATGATTAGTGTGTATCTATCAAAACAGTACAAACTTTCATTCAGCTTTTATTTAAGATAACAATATGTACAAAAGCAATTTTTTCTTTTTTATTTATTTTTTTATCTTTCTTTTATCTCTCCTTTTCACATTTTTCTTGCATTCTTGGCCAGTAATTCAGAACAGGACAGGTAATTTATTTCCCACTCCAAAGTGTGATAATCATTTTTCCAATAAAGATACAGTTTTTAGATTTAAAATGAAAAACAACTAGAAAACAGTGCAGTGTTTGACTTAAAATCAAGTTAACCATATTTTGTTTTGAATATAAGTTTATATCAGCGTAAGATTATTTTGATGATATGCATTCCTAGATCCACTGGTATTAGGTTTCGGGTTTTTCTATTGACATATGTATACCTTGTTTAGTTACATATATGAAAAACACGGCGTGTTTACTCCTATTTCTATTAGGAGTTACGTTGGAATTTTTCAACGTTACGTTCATTCTTTGGTGATCAAATAAAATATTTTCATTCCGCAAGTTTTAAACACGGATATAAAGTTGTTGCTTTGTTCTGTTTATATGATAATTTAACCATCAACGTTTACTTCATCTCATACCACATTGCAAGTATTCTTTATAACTATTTCGTAGTGTTTTCTCTTTCATTATTATAGCATATATTATTTACTATAGACTGTGAAAAGCAATGATCATTAGATATTTTTAAGGTACCAAGACTTGGATAAATTCAAAATTAAGAACTTTCAAGCTTCAACTGTCAGTACATACGATTTTTCTACACTTTATACAACTTTTGCCACATAAATTAATCAATGATAAACTAATTTCCCTAATTCAGAAAACTTTTGCACGGGAAAAGGTTACCTTTCTAGCATGTAATTCTAACAAAGCTTTTTTACTAACGGTATTGTTAAACATTATACTATGTGGACCTGTGACGAAGTTTGTAGAGCACTCTCTTTTCTTTTAGACAACATTTATGTCAGTTTTGGTAATGCCCTATTTAAAAAGATCATAGGAATTCCAATGGGAGCTAATTGTGCACCCCTGGTCGCAGATTTGTTTTTGTACTGCTATGAAAGAGACTTTATGTTAAGTCTCTCTGAAGATAAACAACAAGATGTTATAGTCGCATTTAATAATACTTCCAGATACATTGATGATATTTTTAATTTGGATAATTCTTATTTTGATCAAATGGTGTCTGACATTTATCCGCATGAACTACAACTTAATAAAACGAACTCTTGAAACTTTAGTACATCATTTTTGGATCTTCATATTACTATCAACAACAATTCTATTCTCACGAAAATCTATGATAAAAGAGATGACTTAGATGGAGACGTACCCCATGCAACATGTTACGGGGTATATGTTTCTCAGTTGATTAGATTCGCTAGAGCTTGTAGCAATGTAAAGGATTTCAACGAGCGGAATATTTTTATTACCAGCAAGCTTCTAAAACAGTGCTACTGCTTCATAAATTACGGAAATATTTTACTAAATTTTACAATTGAAATTTTGATTTAATTACAAAATTAAACAGTGATTTAAAAACTCTTTTGCGACAAGGGATAAGCCAGCCTAGTTTTTATGGCGATGTGATTTACAAACTTCGTAAGATTTTGGGTGATGGTAATTTTTCTGCTGTTTTTACTAAAATCATTAAACGTGTTATAAATAGACAATATTTTAAGACATACTGCATGCTTAGTGTTCAACCCTTCTACAGTTGGACACCACGCTTTTCTCTTTTGATTACATCTGACGGACCAAGTGGGAGACTCTATGATGGACAGTTATTAAAGCCCTTTGGGACTGAACTGTCTTCTGCCTTGCTCCGTCGGGCCCTTGTAGGTGATTTTCTTGTTGTGCTGTCTTCCTTAAGGACATTAAGTACTTTTGTTATGGTCTTTGGGTTTACTTTTATATGTTTCTACATGATCATTTTGGTGTTTTACTTATTTAACCTTTTGTAACCATAACAACTGTTAGAATTTCACACGGCGGGGATTCATTTTAATTACACTGTCTCGTTTATAGGAACATGGTTGGCTAAGAGCGAGGTTTGGTGCACCATTAACCGGTTTAAACTCACCAGCATTCATTTTTATGCTGCTGACCTTTCCAGGGCGGCGCCCTCTGTGTGTCCCCAGATGTATGTCTATGTTGTTTCATACTGTTTTGGTGACACTTTTTCTGGTGTCCCTTGTTGTTTTCTCGTCTACGGTAAGTATCTTCCCATTTGCACATAGTTTTTATTTCTTTAATTACCACCACCCCCGGTCTACTGTCCCTTCCCATGTGCCCTTTGACTTTGTGGCCCTGTTGTTCGATCCTTTATTTGTTTGATTTCCTTATCAGTTACAAATTATGTATCATTTTAGTGATTTAACTGCCCTATCCTGTTTTTCGTTTGCGGTCCACCTGGGCTCCTTGCCACTGGCTCTTGTTGCTAGGTCGTGTGGGGGTTGCGTTCATTGAACGCCACCTTTCCTTGTTGATCTTTTTTATCATATTTTTTGCCACTTGCCACTCACCTGTGGGATCAAGTCTTGTCATGGACTTGGAATTCTTTTATATGATTAAGATATCCAGCTAGCTTATTGAAGATCGGTTGTTCTACTCAGATGTCCGTTTGTGTCTGAAGTAATGCACGAAGGAGCACATGAGGTCTTCCTTCAACAGTAAGGATGCAAAGGTGCCATATGACCTTTAAAATGTTGGTATGACATAAAACCCAACAACAATAGAAAAATAATTTTTCTACTCATTTTATCAAAAATTCTATTTTTTTTCTTTTCAGAACTATGTCTGTAAGACGATTTTCCTTTTTCCTATACATGTTTTGTCCGTTCATCATTCAAGTTGGAACCAAAAATGTCACGTGCCCTGCTTCATGTGAATGCGACACTTTCTTTGGTAAAAAAGAAGTAGGTTGTGCTAACCTCACTGATGTTCCGTCAAATATTCCCGAGGACACCAATTGGCTAGATTTAAGTGGGTGTAATATATCCTACATTCATATTCAGCCGCTGGAAAAGCTCTTCAAATTACAAATCTTCACCTTTCAGGAAATAAATACAAATGATGAGAATTATAATCTTACAGCCTTGGACTTGCCACTTCTGAATGAAATAGTCGTCGAAGGCGGCGTTTCAACTTCTATCCCACAGCTGTTACCATCTTATATTGGTGAGCTTAGTGTAGCATATAACAATCTAGGCACTCTAAAGTCTAAAATCTGGTAGTTTTAAGAACTACCCAAACTTAGAAACGTTATTATTGTGGGACTGTATGTTAATGAAATTAGAAGCTGATGTGTTTGATGATATTCCTTCTCTTTCAACACTTGAGTTTAATAGAAACAATCTAAAAGATGACAGTTTTCCGTTGGATGTATTCAAGAAAAACCAAGCACTAGACTCTGTTTCATTTTTTGCAAATGAATTGAAACACGTAGTGTCCAATCTTCCAAGTTCTGTTACAAGTGTCGATTACAGCGCTAATACCATATTTGAGCTTCGAGCTTACGACTTCAAATCTACGCCGAATCTGATATACCTGTATCTTCAACAGAATATGGTATGAAAATTACTTTTAATATTAAAATGTCATCGTTGTTAGTTATACATGTATATAAAACCAGGCAAATATAACTCTGAAACAATCGCAAAACAAACAAACAAACGAAAACGCGAACAATCATAGATATTTTACAGATATCGTAATTTCCTAACTTCATACCAAACCATCCACAAACAACAGCCCATCAATGTTATATTTATACCAGAGTTGCATTTGATGGGTCAGACATACTAATCTCGTTGGATTTGAGTTACAATAGCAATAAAGTATAGCAGTAGTAGTGTAGTTGATAACGGTGCATTTAGAAAACTGTTGTCTTGACATGATTTCAAACTAGATTAATAAACATCCGCAGATGTATTCATATGACGGTTATAATGAAATCATCATTTTATTACATTTTGAGTATGGACCATTTAATTCTAGCAAAATTTAGATCAATTTTAGTTTTTATTGCACAGTGAAAATTTAAACAGGATCATTTGATCCATCTTTTCTAAGTGAACACAGGGCCGTCTAAACTATGCATTTTCATATAAATTATTAAATAAATTATTTGTTCTTCCGCATTTCTGCATGAAGCAGAACAATCACTGTTACATATTATTTTGAGATTAACCATTTGGAGGACTTTACGTTCGCAGGGTTAACTTCACCTTTAGAGCTGGATTTGTCATATAACTGGATAACAGCTATTGCCAAAGATGCATTCAAACCATTAAGATTGACCTCAGTTTTAATAAGTTACAAAGTCTTCAGGCTGAGGTTTTCTCTCATCTTACAAGCAGTGCTAATGTAAATGTAGGTGGCAACTTGTGGAATTGTGATTGTCACCTAAGGTGGTTGAGAGAAGCACTGGACAATGCCTGGACCTATACCATTGAGCTTCCGTACACTCTCAAATGTGCAACACCAGTCAAGCTCGCAGGAAAGTCTTTCATTGATCTTAAACCAAGCGATTTTGTGTGTATGTAGGACGAAATTTCCTTTTCAAATATATATTTTATATGTCAAATTTGAGCAGACTTTTATATGTAAAATGCTTATTCAGATAATAATTATGTACTAGACACACGGATGAGAAAACGTTGTTCAATGTTTCATACTTCATTTATTATTTTACTTTTTCCCGTCGGAGGAACAAGAGGCAATCTTCATAACATAAAATATCTCTTTTTCTCGAACCATATTTTGAATGTGTAACACATCATATCTAATACTACAATTTGCATGTTTGAAAATTTGTAAAGAATTATACAGGCAAAACAACATTGAAAAAATATAATATTGTTTGAACCGAATACACAACTTTGCGAGTACAATAAAATATTTTGAGAAATTCTAGATCCTGAGTTGCAATAACATATAATAATACTTAAAATACTGAATAAATGAGGTTTAGAAGTTTTGAAAGATTTTGATTGTTGTATTCTTTGTGCCATCCAGTTAAGGATCTCAACAAAAGAGATTGGAATATTTGTTTGGCCAGTGCTACAGTACGTGAAAGTTTTTACACTTTCAAACTGAGTATAGCCTAGTCTTCAATTTTATAGCTAGTATTTGTTTATGCTTTCAAGACAAAGGTCTATGTTCTCCATCATATAGTGCAATAAGTGTTTTGACATAATCGGAATCGTTTTTGACGTCGTTTCTGGCATCAAATGAATCGAATTGATCTTTATCAATTTTCGAAATCAACTCATGTTTAATGCCGTTTATCATACAACTGCAGGTGTCAATGATTTGTGGCAGTTGTAAAATGTTGCCCTGTATTTCTCTCCAGTATAGTTATATTTTTGATATTTTGATAATTCATTCTAATACTTCACCGTGTTGCTGTTTGATAACGTTAATACAGGTGCCACGGAACCTAAGTGACGTTACACTTTACTTTATCTCTTATGAACAAATTCCAGTACCGTCCATGAACAGACATAATGAAAAAATGATGAACAAAATGAACGCAATCCCCAAATGACCCAGCAACAAAGGACTATCGGCAAGGAGCCAAGCAGGAACCCCAACAAAAAAACAGGGTAGAGCACAAGGCAAACTTAGCCTGCATTGTTTTAAATTTTGCCGTGTTTGCCGTTCTTCGGGGATTATGTTTTCCTCTGTTTCATACAATTTCCGATACATCCCGTGTAAAGCTATCTTTTTACCATGGACATTCACCCTCGACATTATAATAGCTCAAATGTTTTATTCTCTGTCTGTTTGTTTGTTGTTTTTTGTTTGTTTTGTTTTTTTTGGTGGGGTGGGGTAATTTTAAGTCAACTGTCCTTAACGAATAACTATTTTGCAATAAAGGATATGAATATTTTAATAAAATATATTAAATCATACATATATGCACAGTGCGTGTGCTGGAATACAGATATAGTTACCCGCACTCCAGAGCATTGGCCCATTTTTTCTGAGGTATACTTATTTGACAACAGAGAAAAGGATAGCGATAGAAATATCGTATTCAAAACCTCGTTCATTGGTTTCTTTTTCTCGGGTTTCAACATTATTGTGACAACATGAAACGTGTTCTACTTTTTGCCTATGAAATAAAAGAGAAAAACATCAAAACACTAAGGAACAAATCAGATAGCCTCGTGTTTCGATGCTCTTTCTATTATATAACGTTTTCGAGGGCGTTTTGTTATGTCTCACAATACTTTATTTTGATGGTAATATAACATACAGAAGGTCATTGTTAAATCTGCATTACACACATTATGTGAAATGACGTGTATTTTGACTAAATTCTTCAATCAGAGTAATAGTTTACATATAGTAATTACAAAAGCAAAAACAAGTACAATCACATTTTTAAGTCTTAATCCTACACATGCCATTTAAATTTTGAATATGTTCAATACAGAGATAGAGTTAGCTTTTTTTTACATTATATCAGTTTTAGTTTTGTTTTGCCAAGCACATTGGGTTACGAGTATATGAGCTTATAAACACGAGGTGTTAAATTGTACATACAGCATACCCTTAATTTAATGATAACGAAAAGCGTTTGTAGGTAATTATAAAGAAGAAAACATATACAATTAACTTAATGATAACGAAAACTGAATGTAGTTAATTTGAAGGACATCTTTACCTTTCTAAAGATGAACGTTTTTCATAATTTATATAGTACAATCAAGATTTTATCGCCATTTTTATAACATAAACTTATTGAAACATAATCATACGGCTTTACTATACTATTACATTTTATTTCTCTTCTCCTTGTCTATTATTTATATCTGTCACTCAAAGTTACTATAGTTCATTAAAAAATATTGTTAACCCTTGACCTGCTGAATATTTGTAAAATACTTATTCCGGTTCCAAGTCAATATTGGAACTGAGCCTGGTCAGACTGCACGGATGTGCATGTTAGTCTAAATCTATACTGGTGACAAAGGGTTATCATTTTCAGTTCCAACAGGGAACACGTTAAGCATGTCTTATAAAATGTTATTATATGATGTTCAGTTATGTTCACCCTACTCAGTAGTTTGTAACGCTATTGAATGACAGTGTACATATATTTTTTGTGTTTGTTTTTTGTCTGATAATTTCTCGTTTATAAATTTAGTGAATTGTTTGGAAAAATAAGATGTTTTGTTACATATGATATACTATACATAAGTACAAGTTTGTTAGAAAAAAGGTGAAAATTGGAGAAACACCAATTACCTTAGTATTTCCGTGTTTGGCTTTCTTTAATGATTCTGTTTTTCTCTATATTATTTTGTTGGTAGAAATTATGGCCATTTAAAGCATTGTGAATTAAAAGTTAATTTATAAAGCATTCCTGATCATTTATACAATCTATACATATTTAAAAGAAGTACCGGAAGCAACAGAAGGTATCACACTACCTATTGCAGTATATTCAAACCACATTTATTGCATTGAGATTCTTTGCGTATATCACAGTTTTTTTTCCAAAAGAATTCAGCAAACAAATATTGGTAGATAAGCAAACTAAAATTGATAGATAACTATAAATTAAAGATTGTTAAAATAATGAAAAAGTTCCGAGAAAATAGTTAAACTAATGCTATATGTAGACATTTATTAAAGATCTACTGGTAAGTATTTGTGACCCGCATTGGCCAGCCTGTGTTGAAGTGTAAAATGCATCTTTTATTTCCTCATTATTTGGAGATCAAACATTTTGGAATATTATGAATGAAGATAACTCTATGATTCATTCTACAAACTAGAGTGACACACTTTCAGAGTTTGTTATATTTCATTGCAGTCGAAATGTTAGCAGACATGCAGAGCGTTGATTTCCGTGAATATATAAAACATCTCTCCAGTGACAAATATGGAGTGGACTTAAAAGAACGTAAAAATGATGACACACCAGTTGCTTCGTTTAGAAAACTAAATATAGACTGACAAGATCTTACATGTGACATTCGTGCAGTTTCGTTACAAGTATTTAAATGGGATTATTTGCATTGCGTATTTTATACATATATTAGTATTTGACAACGTTACAATTGATTATGTATAATGAAAAGTAACGTATGTCAATAAGACTGAAAACGTAACATAATGCTTAAACAATATAAGAGGCTCGAAATGTTGCAGGGGTTTAATAAGCTACATGAGATTCAAAACGTTACCAGTGGTGACAAAAATGATCATGTCGTTAACTTTTTTGTTCATTATTTCTTATGTGCAGGTAAAAGATTCCACGATGCAAAATATATGTTTATTTTTATGCAACTTTCTTCTGATTTTAATAATTTCGTTTATTACGAATCCTACTTTTCATCTGAACATCTATATATTTTTATTAGGACATATAGTGAACTTTTATTAAGATTTAAGTTACCGGTTAAATGTATCCAATGGATTCTTTTGCATTTCATTAGATAGGTTAAGACATAAAATCCTTCAATTTTCAGATAGCCTTTTGATGCTTTGGTGTCTATGAATGTCTATGTGCTCCTAGTTTGTCCACTTCAACATTCATTTGATTGTAAAGAATTTTTACAATCCCCAAAAATTATACACCTTTTATTGTTTGGTTATAAAAATCTCCTGCGATCTATGCTATAATTTAGCTTTGTTTGTATCAAACTGTGGCCTATTGTCAGACGCTAGCATTTATTTTCCCATAGACTTACTTTATGAGAGATGGTCACTTATCCTACCTTAAATTTGAGTTTTCCTGCTGAAGAAGTGATTTTTCTAGGAGAATGAAATGCCTGACACATAAAAATGACGTCAGACGCTCGCATTGATCATATTATATAGGAGTATTCAACCAAATTTGTTTGCAAAATAACTTCAAATAGCATTACCCACCTTTTAATTGAAATTTTCTGCTGATCACTGGACTGACATACACTGTTTATAAATGCAAATATCCAAGTTACCAATTATCATAGAGACTTTTGCAATATTTCATTTTCTTAAGAAAACAATATAGTATTAGTTTCTTAATTAGTTTTCATACTAAAACATTCCATTTTCTTCCAATCACCTCATGTCCCACTGAATCTTACGGTTTCCCTTGCACTTGTTTCAGCCAATCGCTGGCGATGTTGCAATGCGAAAGTATGACCTGCATTGGGTGTTTTATTGTTTGTAAGTGTATAAAGCTGTATCTTATGAAATATTGCTATAAAATTATTCAACAGTAAAATTATATTGCTGAATCTTATGGTCGATTCTCGAAAGAGTTGTAACATGGAAAATGTGCATGAATATTTTACTTGAACAGAATAAATTCTTCTTGAATATAATATCATTTTCCTATTTAAAGTAGGGTTTTATCCTTTAAGTAAATATTTTTACAAGCATTTTGAAAACATTCTTTATTAAAATTTCAAACAATACTTTTTGCAGTAGATGTATAGCTTCAAACACTTTAAGTCAACTATAAATAAACTGATATATAAAGAATATTCTAGGTTTAATGATACCGAACATTGTGTGTAGTATATTTTAAGGACATCTTTACTTATTAAAGCATATCTATATATAATGGTTAACATTTGCATACTTTATATACAATCAAGATATTATCGTTAGTTTTATAACATATCATTATTGAAACATAATCATGCCGCTTTACTATACCGTCTATTATTTATATGTACCACTCACAATTACTGTGGTTTATTTTTTTAAAACATTGTTAACCATTGGCCTTATAAATATGAGCCGCGTCACGACAAAACCAACATAATGGGTTTGCGACCAGCATGGATCCGCGCAGTCTGATCAGGATCCATGCTGTTCGCTATCAGTTTCTGTACTTGTAATAGGGTTGGTAAGCGAACAGCATGAATCCTGATCAGACTGCGCTGATGCGCAGGCTGGTCTGGACCCATACTGGTTGCAAACCCATTATGTTGGTTTTGTCGTGACGTGGCTCAATTATGTGTTAAAGACTATTCAGATTCTAATCTAATATTGGAACAAAGCCTGGTAAAATTGCACTAATGTGGCATGTTAGTCTGGATCCATACTAGTGACAAAGGCTTTACATTTTCAGTCCTAACAGGGTACATGTTAAGAATGTCTTAAAAATTGTAATTATATGGTGTTCAGTTATGTTCAACCTACTCAGTAGTTTGTGACGATAAGGAATGACAATGTACATATATTTTGTATTTGTTTTTCATTCGTGTAGCATATCAGATTCAAAACTATGGTCATGCTTGTGTAAAATTGGATCTGTAACCGTTCACAGGAAAAAGGAAATATTTTTATGATGACAAAAAGTTCACCCAGTAGGCACTCGGGTTACGTATTATTTACCAAACGTTTAATAGTGTTGAATTCACGAATAAGAAATTGAAATTTATTTATCTATTTACTTGTTTGTTTGATTATTTATTTATTTATTTATTTATTTATTTATTTATTTGCTTATTTATTTATTTATTTATTCATTTATTTAATTATTTACTAGTTTGTTTGATTATTCATCTAATAGTATTTATTTATTAATTTATTTGCAAATTAAGGTCATACTCAGTATACAATCAACAATCATTTATGATAAGTCTATCTATCTAAACAGCACACACTTTCATTCAGCTTAGAAATACAAAAGATTGTGCAAAAGCAATAATTTTTTTATTAATGTTTTATCTCTTTTTATTACATTTTTTTGCATTTCTTTTGAAAAGTACAAGTAGTTTTAACTGCTCCAAAATGTAAAAAAAACATTTTTGTTTATCTGCAAATGAAGTTAATTATAAAGAAGCATTTTTTTAGATTTAAAACAAAATATCGGTGGAGTGTTTGACCTTAAAAATCAAGTATGCCGTATTTTGTTTTGGTAATACAACACTTTGTTTCAGTATATTGGTTGTTATCAGCGTGAATTATTTGGATGATGTGCGTTCCTAGATCAGTTGGTATTAGACTTCAGGTTTTCCATTAATTTATATATTCTTTAATTTCATACATATATAAAACAGGAAGTCTACTCCTATTTCTACAAATAGTTACTCTGGAATTTTCAGGCACGTAACGCTTATTCTTTTAAGATTAAACAAAAGATATTCATTCCGCAAGTTTGAAACACAAAACGGATTATAAAATTGATGTTTTTTTCCAGTTTATTTGATCATTTAACTCATCTCTCATCACATGCAAGTATTTTTAAAAACTTTTACTTTTTTCTCATTATTATAACATTCAATGTAAATTATTTACTATAGACTGTTAATAACAATTGTCATATATATGATTAAACTATTTAAGGTACCAAAGGATGCACCAGCTTTTCATCATTTGAAAAATATATCTCGAACCCGGTGATTTGAACAATACAATTGATTGAAACTGAAATAAACAAAAATGAAGAGTATTTTTATGGGGCGTCCATGTCCGATAGAAAAGCACATGAGGTCTTTCTAAACCAGTAAAGCTGATTAGGCTCGTTGACTTCGAACCACTTGCCCTTCACCTCTGGGTTCCAATTTTGCTATCAAACTAGCATATGGAACGTCTGTAGCTCTACTCAGGTGTCCGTTTGTGCTTGAGATAATGTACAGAGGACCACATGACGTGTTCTTCAAACAGTAAAGCTGAAAAGTTGCCATATGATATTTATAAAGTGTCGGTATGACTTAAACACAACAACAACAACAACAACAACAAAACATATTCATTTTAACAATTCTGCTGTTTTTATATTTTCAGAATTATGTCTGTAAGACGATTTTCCTTTTTTCTATATATGCTTTGTCCGTTCATCGTTCAAGCTGTAACTAAAAATGTCACGTGTCCTGCCTCATGTGAATGCGACACTTTCTTTGGAATGAAGGAAGTAGATTGTGCTAACCTCACTGATATTCCGTCAAATATTCCCGAAAACACCAATTGGCTAGATTTAAGCGGGTGTAATATATCCCACATTCATATTCAACCTCTGGAAAAGCTCTTCAAATTACAAATCTTCACCTTTCAGGAAATAAATACAAATGAAGAGAATTACAATCTTACGGCCCTGGACTTGCCACTTCTGAATGAAATAGTCGTCGATGGCGGCGTTTCTACTTCTATCCCACAACTGTTACCATCTTATATTGGTGCGCTTAGTGTAGCATATAACAATCTAGGAACTCTAAAGTCTGGAAGCTTTAGGAACTACCCAAACTTAGAAACGTTAAGTTTGTGGGACTGTATGTTAACGGAATTAGAAGCTGGTGTGTTGGATGATATTCCTTCTCTTTCCTCACTTGAGTTCAATAGCAACAATCTAAACGAAGACAGTTTTCCTTTGGACGTATTCAAGAAAAACCAAGCACTTGACTCTGTTTCATTTTTTGATAATGAATTGAAACACGTAGTGTCCAATCTTCCAAGTTCTGTTACAAGTGTCGATTACAGCGACAATGCCATTTTTGAGCTTAGAGCTTATGACTTCAAATCTACGCCGAATCTGATATACTTGTATCTTCAACAAAATATGGTATGAAAATTACTGTTCATGTGAAAATGTCGTCATTGTTATATATATATACTTATATATAAAACCATGCATATAATTCTTTCAAAAGAATTGCAAAACAAACAAAAACACATAGAAAGCATAAATAAACATAGCGATATCTGTCTTTTTCTTACTACACTCATGTTTTGGCAATTATTAAATCACAAAATGTCACGTTTAGTCATTTGATTACTAGATTTTACAAGAACGATATTTTTACAAAGGAGTATTAGTAAATGTAAACGACCATGAAGTTATTACATTTATTAAAATTTCCTTAGCTCATACCAAGGTATCCACAAACAACAGTCTACAAATGTTTATACCAGTGTTGAATATAAATATTACAACGTTTATTTCAGATCACAAATGTTGAAGACTTTGCTTTTGATGGGTTAGACAAACAAATTTCGTTGGATATGAGTTACAATAACATCAATAAATTAAGCAGAAACACATTAGCTGGGTTAACAGGAGTCTATGAATTACATATGAGTGGTAATAACATCAGTGTCGTAGATAAAAATGCATTTAGACAACTCGTCTCTGTAAATGATCTCAAACTAGATCAAAACAAGGTAAATATTACAAAGACTCCTCTTGATGAAACTTATTTCTTTTTATAGCTTCAAATACACGAAATAACCAATATATAAATAACAACAACACGTAAACATCAAAATATTGGTTGGGTTACCATGGCAGAGTTATGCCCCTTTTACTTTGAAAATAATATGAAATTTTCAGTTTCCGTCCATTATCTCCCCAACGGTACAACACATTCAACTCAAACTTGACAAATGGATATGTCATGAGAATTCGAATTTGGTCATGGTTTGATGATTTTTGGCAGAGTTATGCCCCTTTTACTTTGAAAATAATATGAAATTTTCAGTTTCCGTTCATTATCTCCCCAACGGTACAACACATTCAACTCAAACTTGACATATGGATATGTCATGATAAAATACAGGTCAAGTACGATTTTGGTTATGGTTCAATGATTTTTTGCAGAGTAATGTCCCTTTTACTTTGAAAATAATGTGAAATTTTCAGTTTCTGTTCATTATCCCCAATAGTGTTACATATTCAACTCAAATTTGACATATGGATATGTCAAAGGAATGCGCAGGTCAAGTTGGAATTTGGTCATGGTTCGATGATTTTTGGTAGAGTTATGTCCCTTTCACTTTGAAAATAATTTGAAATTTTCAGTTTCCATTCGTTATCTCCTCTAGGGTATTACACATTCAACTCAGATTTGACATATGGATACGTCAAAGGAATGCACAGGTCAAGTTTGAATTTTGTCATTATTCAATGATTTTTTTGCAGAGTTATGCCCCTTTAACTTTGAAAGAAAAGAAATTTTCAGTTCCCTTTCATTATCTCCCCAACATATTCAACTCAAATTAAAGATATGGATATGTCATAAGAATGCATTGGTCAATTTCGAATTTAATCATGGTTTGATGATAGCTGGCAGACTTATCTCTCTTGAACTTTGAATTTTAAGTTTACGTTCATTATCTCCCCAATGGTTGTACACATTCAACTTAAATTTCACATATAGATACATCTTAGGAATAAGCAGTTCAAGTTTGAATTTGGTCGTGGTTCAATGATTTTGGACAAACTTATCTTTCTTGAATGTTGGAAAAATTTTGAATTTTCAGTTTCAGCACTCATACTTTTGTGGAAATGTATGTGGCCATTATTTTGGCTACAAATATGCAATATGCAATTTACAAAAGGTTAAGACTGAATAATTTCAGTGCCTTTAACAGTGTATAACAATGGTTTATGTTAACATTGAATAGTTTTAAGGTCTTGGCATGATGACACATTTCTAGTTAATACTCTATTATACAAGATAATAACGAACAACATTTCATAATTCTATTTTTTGTCATGTTATTAATAGAGTACATTTATTGTATCCACTATCCACAAAAAAGTAAGTAAAATATCATATTGATGCATACATATGTGTTTACTATCATTATTAAAATTTGAGTTGGTACACTACTTTTATTCTAAGAGTAGTTTCGAAGTGAATATAAGTATTGATACAAAATCAAATCATATAGACCATACTATAATACCTGTTTCTAAACTCATGCATGTTCATTAATATTCTTATATCATTATACTATCAACTATTTGTCCTTCCGCATTTAATCATGAAGCAGAACAATCATATTTACATAATATTTTCAGATTGTACAGTTGGAGGACTTTACCTTTCAAAGCATGGTCGATTTACAAAACCTGGACATGAGTTACAACAATTTATCTGCAGTTACTAATAATACTTTTGCCGGGTTAACCTCACTTTTGTGGTTCAACTTGTCATATAACTGGATAACAACCATTGCGCAAGATGCATTCAAATCACTCAAATCAAGCGACATTGACCTCAGTTTTAATAGGTTACAAAGTCTTCAGGTTGAGGTTTTCTCTCATCTTACAAGCACAGCTAATGTAAGACTAGCTGGCAACTTGTGGAATTGTGATTGTCACCTAAGATGGTTGAGAGAAGCACTGGACAATGCCACTTATACCATTGAGCTTCCGTACACTCTCAAATGTGCAACACCAGTCAAGGTCGCAGGAAAATCTTTCATTGATCTTAAACCAAGCGATTTTGTGTGTATGTAGGACAAAATTTCATTATTCAAATAGATATTTTATATGTCAAATTTGAGCAGACTTTTATATGTAAAATGCTTAATCAGATAATAATTATGTACTAGACACACGGATGGGAAAACATTGTTCAATGTTTCATACGTCATTTATTATTTTACGCTTTCCGTCGGAGAGACAAGAGGCAATCTTCATAACGTAAAATATTTCTTTTTTCCGAACCACATTTTGAATGTGTAATACATCATATCAAATACTACAATTTGCATGTTTGAAAATTTGTAAAGAATTATACAGGCACAACAACATTGAAAAGATATAATAATTTTATAGCTAGTATTTGTTGATGCTTTCAAGACAAAGGTCTATGTTCTTCATCATATAGTGCAATAAGTGTTTTTGACATAATCTAATAGACTTTGACGTCGTTTCTGGCATCAAATGAATCGAATTGATTCTTATCAATTTTCGAAATCGTCTCATGTTTAATGCCGTTTTTCATACAACTGCTGGTGTTAATGTTTTGTGGCACTTGTAAAAGTTGCCCCTTATTTCTCTCCAGTATAGTTATATTTTTTATATTTTGATAATTCATTCTAATACTTCACTGTGTTGCTGTTTTGATAACGTTAAGGTAGTACACCCCTAATGCACATTCTCCACTTTGAAGAGTATTTAAATAGGCTCGAATCACTGTCAAGTGTATTGAAACTGAGGGGTGTGGGTTCAAACCCCAGAAGGGGCAACTTTTTTTCTTTCTTTTTTTTCTTTTTAATATTTTTTATGAATTTCTCAGATCCCAAATGGAAGAAAAAAAGTGTTTAATTTTAATTATATAATTATTGTAGGTATTTATTTGCTAAAAAATGCCAAATTTAATAGCAAATATGATACCAGATATTTTTAAAGTTTAATAAAATAAATACTACACGGTAAAAGTATTTTATATTTTGCCAGCCCAACCAATATACATTAAAGAAGATTTAGGCAAACTTTGAAAACAGCCCCTTATTGTGGAAAACTTTTGGGATATTTCAAATAAGGCTTTTTACGTAGGGAAATGGTCAAATAAGTGTTTAAAGGGGGTGGGGTAGGGTTACAATTTTTTTTTACATATTTAAAACATTTCGTTTAGGAACAATCATTTTGCTCGTTTAATTTGCTACCTGAATGTCATTATTTGTTTCTTAACAATGAGCAATAGGAAAACATTTTTCATAACGATGTTATTACAGATTATTTAGAGTTTCCTCATTTCTGAAAAAAGCCCTTCTAATGGCAAAGTTTTAGTTCAGAAAAATTCCCATAACTCATAAACCACATGGTAAATATTGTTTAAATTTTGCATACAGGTGACATTTAGACATATAACTGTCCTATGATGTCAATTTTACATATTCTCATAGTGTCATTAGGGGTGTACTACCTTAATCCAGGTGCCACGGAACGTAAGTGACGCTACACTTTACTCTATCTCTTAAGAACAAATTCCAGTACCGTCCATGAACAGACATAATAAAAAATGATGAACAAAATGAACGCAATCCCCACATGACCAAGCAACAAAGGACTAGCGGCAAGGAGCCAAGCAGAACCACCAATAAAACAGGGTAGAGCACAAGGCAAACTGAGCCTGCATTGTTTTAAATGTTGCCGTGTTTGCCGTTCTTCGGGGATTATGTTTTCCTCTGTTTCATACAATTTCCGATACATCCCGTGTAAAGCTATCTTTTTACCATGGACATTCACCCTCGACATTATAATAGCTCAAATATTTTTTCTTTGTCTGTTTGTTTGTTGTTGTTTTGTTGGGGGTTGTGGGGCGGGGTAATTTTAAGTCAACTGTCCTTAACGAATAACTATTTTACAATAAAGGATATGAATATTTTTATAAAATATAGTAAATCATACATATGGACAATGTGTTAGCTGGAATACGGATAAAGTTACCCGCACTCCAGAGCATTGGCACATTTTTTCTGATGTTTACTTATTTGACAACAGATAAAAGGTTAGTAATAGAAATATCGTATTCAGAACCTCGTTCATTGGTTTCTTTTTCTCGGGTTTCAACATTATTGTGACAACATGGAACGTGTTTTACTTTTTGCCTATGAAATAAAAGAGAAAAACATCAAAACACTGAGGAACAGATCAGATAGCCTCGAGTTTCGATGCTCTTTCTATTATATAACGTTTTCGAGGGCGTTTTGTTATGTCTCACAATACTTTATTTTGATGGTAATATAACATACAGAAGGTCATTGTTAAATCTGCATTACACACATTATGTGAAATGACGTGTATTTTGACTACATTCTTCAGAGTAATAGTTTACATAAAGTTTTGACAACAGCTACAATAACTACAACCTCATTTTTTAAGTCAAGCCATTTAAAATATAAAAGAATCCATTCAATAATGAAATATGAGAGACTATGTCAAGATATATAATTATTAAATTTAATGATAAAGAAAATTGTGTGAAGTCATTTTTTAAGGACATCTTTACCTCTTTAATGGATAACGTTTTGCATAATATATATACAATCAAGACATTATCGCCGGTTTTATAGCATATACTTATTGAAACATAATTATACGGCTTTACTATACTGTTACATTTTATTTCTCTTCTCCCTGTCTATTATTTATATCTGTCACTCACGGTTACTATGGTTCACTGAAATAAAAAAAAAATATTGTTAACCCTTGACCTGCTGAATATTTATACAAGAAGTCAATATTGGAACTGAGCCTGTTAACACTCACGATATGCTTGCTAGTCTGATTCTATACTAGTGACAAAGGCTTAACATTTTCAGTTCCAACAAGGTATAGGTTAAGAATGTCTTCTGAAATGAACATAAGACCTGTTCAATGTTTGTAACGATATTGAATGACAGTTTTTTTGTGTTTGTGTTTCATATATCAGGTTCAAACCTATGACTATGCTTGTGTAAAATAGCACAACATGGAAATTATGTAATATATTGTACTAGTTTGGAAGGCAGAGCCAATTTTCACCTATTAGACACATGTTTTAATTAACACAATAATAGTGTTAGATTCACGAATGATAAATAGAAATTTATTTATTATTTATTTATCTATTTACATTTTTATTAAAAAAGTTATGTATTTATTTATTAATTTATTTATATTAATTTATTCATTGATTCATTTATTTATTTATTTATTCATTCATTCATTCATTTATTTATTTATTTATTTATTTATTTATTTATTTATTTGTAAATTGACATTCATTTATTTATTTACTTTCATTCAGCTCAGAAATTATATACAAAAATATTTACGAATGCAATCTGTTTTGATCTCTTATCACATTTTTTACATTTGTTTTGGCTAGAACTTCAGAAAAGGTAGTTTTTAACCACTCCAAAATATTAGAAACATTTTATTTCATCTGCAACAGAAGTTAATTATAAACATATATTTTTTTTAGATTTTAAACAAAATAACGGCGGAGTGCATGAATTCCATATTTTGTTTTGGTAATAAAACACTTTGTTTTTGTATATAAGTTGTTATCAGCGTACATTATTTTGATGATATGCGTTCTTAGATTCATTGGTATGAGGCTTCGGGTTTTTCGTTGACAAAGGTATAAATTGTTTAAGTTCATACATTAATAACCCGGCAAGTTTTCTCCTATTCATATAAATAGTTACGTTGGAATTTTCAGGCTTATTCTTTGAATGTCAAGCAAAAGGTTTTCATTCCGCAAGTTTGAAACACTAAACTGATATAAAGTTGTTGTTTTAACTGTTTAGTGGATAATTCAACTACCAAAATTTAGCTAATCTATCACATGCAAGTATACTTTTTAACTATTTCTTTCTTTTTTTTATTATTATAACAGTATTATTTGATTCAGACTATAAATGAAAAAGATCATAAGATATGTTACTTTAAAGGTAACACGGCTCTATACCACCTTTTCATCATTTGAAAAATATCTCTCGAAGCCGCTGACCTGAAAATTACAAATAGTTTGAAACTAAAACACACAAAAATGTAGACTATTTTATGGGATGGGGATCCGTGGCCTAGAGTTAAAGATTGTTGTCTTCGAACCGCTGACCCCACACCTGTGGGTTCAAATCTTACCAGGGACTTCGGATTTTTTTATGTGAGGAAGCTATCCAGCTAGCTTATGGAACGTCGGTGGCTCTACTCGGGTGCCTGCTTATGCCTTAAATAATGTAAGGAGGGGCACATGATGTCTCCCTTAACCGGTAAAGCTGAAAAGTCGCCATATGTCCTTTAAAGTGTAGGTGTGACTTAAACCATTTAAAAAAAAATTTCATTTATTTTAACAAATTGTCTGTTTTTATCTTTTCAGAACTATGTCTTTTAGACGATTTTCCTGTTTTCTATACATGCTTTGTCCGTTCATCGTGCAAGCTGTTACCAAAAATATCACGTGTCCTGTTCTCATGTGAATGTGAAACTATCTTTGGCGCAAAGGAAGTTAGATTGTTATAACCTCACTGATGTTCCATCAAATATTCCTGAGGACACAATTACCTAGATTTAAGTGGGTGTAATATATCCCACATTCCTATTCAGCCACTGGAAAAGCTCTTCAAAATTACAAAAAGGTCGCCTTTCAGGAAATAAATACAAATGAGGAGAATTACAATCTAAAGACCCTGAACTTACCACTCCTGAATGAAATAGTCGTCGATGGCGGCGTTTCAACTTCTATCCCACAACTGTTACCACCTTATATTTAGTACGCTTAGCGTAGCAGAAAACAATCTAGGCACTCTAAAAGTCTGGTAGCTTTAGAAACTATCCAAACTTAGATTCGTTATTTTTGTCGGACTGTATGTTAACGAAATTAGAAGCTGGTGTGTTGGATGATATACCATCTCTTTCATTACTTCAGTTCAATGACAACAATCTAAACGAAGATAGTTTTCCTTTGGACGTATTCAAGAAAAACCAAGCACTTGACTCTGTTTCATTTTTTGATAATGAATTGAAACACGTAGTGTCCAATCTTCCAAGTTCTGTTACAAGTATCGATTACAGCGGCAATGCCATTTTTGAGCTTAGAGCTTATGACTTCAAATCTACGCCGAATCTGATATACTTGTATCTTCAACAAAAATATGGTATGAAAATTACTGTTCATGTGAAAATGTCGTCATTGTTATATATATTTATATATAAAATCATGCATAAAATACTATTGCAAAACAAACCAACAAACATAGAAACCATAAATTAAAATATCGTTATCTGTCTTTTTTTCTTACTGAATTGAGGTTTTTGAAAATTATTAAATTATAAAATGGCACGGCTAGTCATTTGATTACTAAGATTTTACAAAGAACGATATTTTACAAAGGAGTAGAAACTTAACGAAAACGCAAACGACTATGGAGTTATTTTTTAAAATTATTAGAATTTTCCCTTGCTCATACCAAGGTCTCCACAAACATCAGTCTACAAATGTTATGTTTATACCAGAGCTGAATATATTACCAACGTTTATTTCAGATCACAAATGTTGAAGACTTTGCGTTTGATGGGTTAGACAAAAAACAAATCTCGTTGGATATGAGTTACAATAACATCAATAAATTAACGGGAAACACATTAGCTGGGTTAACAGGAGCGTATGAATTACATATGAGTAGTAATAACATCAGTGTTGTGGATAAAGATGCATTTAGACAACTCGTCTCTTTACATGATCTCAAACTAGACCAAAACAAGGTAAATATTAAAAAGAATCCTCTTGATTAAACTTATTTTATTTTATTGCTTCAAATACACCTAATAACCTATATAAAAATTACAACAACATGTAATATATTGGTTAGGTTACAAGTTCTTCTAACACTAGATAAAGCCCTTCGTATGTCATGTACCCAAGACAAAATTGTGTCTGCATACAAATAAACAAACAAATCGGACAGAAGGGAGATCTCTCGAGAGCAATGAAAAGAAGCAGTTGTCCCTTGTCCCTTATGGGCCCCTTTTAGTTTTTATCATTTCACTTATTTCATGCCCCTCCCCTCCTTTCGCCACCCTTGATTCATCTACCGATTTGTTTCGGTGCCTTCTGGATGCCCTGATGTTGAAGCTGAGGTGTTGGGGGGCTGCGTCCTGTGAAGGTTGCCTTTGCCTTGTTGATCTTTGTTCTCGTTTGTTTTCTCATTTAATTACATGTGATGGAATGTGTAAAAAATTCTGGAAACAAAGTGATCCCTCGGAAGCATTAATCACAACAAAATAACATAAGAATTGCAGACTCGGTTTGATTGAGTCTGTACATGAGGGATTATGTATAAGTGCAACATCCCTCACGCCCCCTAGCACCGGCTTGAGCGGTACTCAATTCTCAACACTTTATAGTGTTGGCATCAATGATCCCGAAGGACCAGAAAATATAACAACACTGAAGTGAAGTACGGGGCAACTTTTTACGGCTGCCACACGGCACTTGACACCTGCTGTTGTGAAGTACAAAATTTTTCTCACGTCCCATAAGAACGGCTCAGTGTTGTTATATTTTTCTGGTACTTAGGTATCATTGATGCCAGCACTTTTAAGTGTTGAGAATTGAGTACTTGCTCAAGCCAGTGCTAGGGCACGTGAGGGATGTTGCATTCATTCATTACCCCCATGTACAGCTTTAGTCAAACAAAGTCTGCAAATTTTCATGTAATTCTTGTTGTAATTAAGTCTTCGAGGGATAATTTTGTTTTCCAGATTTTTAAGCATAAACAACCTTCAACACCATTATGTTTTTGCATCTGTTAGTGAACGCGTAGGTTAAAGACAAAAAACTCTTTTACTAAACTGAAGTAAAGTAAGAGCATTTCTTAAACCTGCTTTACAAGCACTTGACAACATGCTGACTCCATGAAATTACATGATTGAATTGAGACAGACAGTAACATTCAGTTTTGTTGTTAAATGTTCAAAAGTTAGCAGCACTATTGTTAAGACTCTGTTATACAAGATAATAACGAACAACATTTCATAATTCTATTTTTTGTCATGTTATTAATAGAGTACATTTATTTTTCCAGCTATTTCCCCAAAATTAATTTAAAATTGAATTTTATTGATCCCAAAAATATTTTGATTACTATCATTATTAAAATTTGAGTTGATACAATACTTTTATTCTAAGAGTAGTGTCGAAGTGAATATAAGTATTGATACAAAAACAAATTATATATACTATTACACAAGTTTCTAAACTCATGCATGTTTATTAATATTCTAAAATAAATCTCTAATAAACTAATTGTCCTTCCGCATTTAAGCAAGAAGCAGAACAATCATATTTACATAATATTTTCAGATTGCACAGTTGGAGGACTTTACCTTTCAAAGCATGGTCGATTTACAAAACCTGGACATGAGTCACAACAATTTATCTGCAATTACTAATGATACGTTTGTCGGGTTGACTTCACTTTTATGGTTGAATTTGTCATATAACTGGATTACAACCATTGCCCAAGATGCATTCAAATCATTGCAATCAAGCGACATTAACCTCAGTTTTAATAGGTTACAAAATCTGAAAGCTGAGGTTTTCTCTCATCTTACAAGCACAGCTAATGTAAGACTTGCTGGCAACTTGTGGAATTGTGATTGTCACCTAAGGTGGTTGAGAGAAGCACTGGACAATGCCACTTATACCATTGAGCTTCCGTACACTCTCAAATGTGCAACACCAGTCAAGCTCGCAGAAAAGTCTTTCATTGATCTTAAACCAAGCGATTTTGTATGTATGTAGAACGAAATTTATTATTCCTAATACAAATAGATAATTCGAGCAGACTTTTATTTGTAAAATCATAATCAGATAAAAAAAATATATACAAAATACATGGATGAGAAAACATTGTTCAATATTTTATAAGCCATTATAATTTTACGCTTTCCCACCGGAGAAAAAACGACAATCTACATTGTGCGAAAATGTTTCCTATTTCCGAACCATATTTTGAATGTCCACTACGTAACTACATTTTACATGTTTGAAAAACTGTAAATAGATCTATATAGGCAAAACAACATTGAAAATATAATTATGTTATTGTTAAAACCGAATACACCGCTTTACGATTACAATACAATATTTTGAGAAATACTTGCTCCTGAGTAGTTGCAATAACAAATAATAGTACTTAAAATACTGAAGGAATGAAATTCAAAATTTTGGAAGATAGTTTGATTATTTATACTTTGTTCGAAATTAGTCGATGTTTAAAAAGTCTTGTAAGCGGCATGTGGTTTTGTAAAGGAACATGATTTTATTTTTCGAATAATTAACTAAACAAATTGAATTTAGATATATAACATTAACATCAAGAAATCACACAGTGCATAATGTTACCGACTTGATATTGGATGGACGGTCTCTTGGTAAAACATTGTGGACACTATTTTAACAAAGTCATACAATTTACATGTTCGACCGACTTAAACATAGCATAAGGTATGATATTGTTTAAAAAGGTGTTTTTCCAAAACAAAGTAAATAAAATAAGTGTAGTGATCACCAGCTTCAACTGCATTTAATCAAGACTAAATCAAGCTTACTATTAGCTAATTAATAGTTAATTACATACTATTATTACCACGGGCAAGGAAACATATTCATTAACTAACAAATGAAAACGCATTATTAGTGTATGATTAACATATATATTATATTTACGGGTATGATTTTTTTTCTTATGAATCACTGTTTGAAAAGGCCTTTCTAATCATCTGGTAGATATTCAGTTGAAAGCAACGACTTGCCAATATCTTTATAAACACTAACCATTGTGTTACCACGGATCTTCATCTTAAACAACAGAATTTATATCAGAAAATGTTTGGATATTTGAGGCCACTAAACCAAATGGAAATAAAGATCTGAATGATTTTACAATTGAAACACTTGAAGAGCAGGAGAAACATACTAGTATCCTTCTCGGCATCCCTTGTATCATCCCAGTACAGGATCTCATCCGAAGGGATTTGAGTATTGCTCTGGTCGGCGCTATATGGTGTGAAAGATGTTACACTTTCTTTTGCCTCTCGTTAACAGACTGTGTAAAGCCCAGTCTGCAATTTAAGAGATAATATTTGTTTATGCTTTCATTGCTATCGTGGGATCTACTCTTTTCTGAATTCTAATCACGTTTAACGTAAACTATTTCATTAACCAAAATGCTAAAACTATACTTTTCCCCTAACCTAATGCAACACATGTTTTTGGCATAATCTAAATCGTTTTTAACATAGTTGACGTCGTTTTTGGCACCAAATCGAGTAGGTCTATAAATCAATTTTCGAAATTCACTCATGTTTAATACCGTTTATCATACAGCTACAAGTGTAAATGCTATGTTGCATATAAAAAAAGTTGCCCCGTATATCACTTCAGTATAGTTTTTTTCTAAAGAAAAAAGGAATCCCTAAAAAACTCTAAAATACAAAATTGAAAATTTTGCACGCTCGGTTCGATTGAGCCTGTTCATGGTGAGTACTGGAAAGTGCAAGTCACTGTCCATCCCTCCCAGCACTGCCTTTAGCAGAATTCAAAATTAAAACACGAAAACAGTTCATTTTTGAATTAAGAAACATTTGCAAATTATGGAACCTTCAACATGACACTTTTGTGTCATTCCACGATTCAAAATATACCGGTAGGTTTGTTTTCAGATGTTTTTCCTATTTTAATGATTGTCCTATTTTTCATTGTCCCCCACCTTTTCAAAGAAAAAAAGGGAATATAGAAATAGGCTCCGTCCGTCTGTCTGTCCGCACTACTCTAGGGATAGAGGGCCATCTAACTGTAAACAGAATAAAAGAGAACAATAGAGTTCATTCCGTAACAATAGAGTAAGGGGTCATTGGTCCTCTATTAAACAATAGAAAATAATAAAAGAAATGGCCCCTTATTCCATTACGGCCGGACTCCCGTCCGTCTGTCTGTCTGTCCGCACTCACAGGAGAGTAATTATGTGGCTAGTGGGACAATAGGTAACTGTTCTTTCTCTTTGATGTCATTCATTCCGTAATGCTTTTATGTGTCTATTTTCTTTTGTGTGGCTAAAAAGAACAATAGAGAGAACAATAGAGTAGCCACATAATTACTGTCCTGTGAGAACGTCCGTCTGTCTGTCCGTCACACCTTCGTGCCCGTCCATAACTTTGTCATTTATCAAAGGAATCTGAAATAACTTGGCACAAATGTTTTTTATAATAAGACGATGTGTCATGCGCAACAACCAGACCCCTGCCTCCAAGGTCAAGGTCGAACTTGCTCATTTAAGGTCAACATTGTCTATTTGAGATATTTGTCGTGTCCGCTCCATAACTTTCTTATATTTGAAGGGATTTTGTAAATACTTGCCACAATTGTTCACAATAATGAGAAGATGTGTCATGCGCAACAACCGGTCACATACCTCCAAGGTCAAGGTCACACTTGGAGGTCAAAGAATAACATAGTCTGTTATAGGGTATATTTTGTGTCCGGTCCATAACTTTTTCATACATCGAAATATTTTGTAAATACTTGCCACAAATAGTCACTATAATAAGAAAATGTGTCGTGCACAACACCTGCATCACTACCTCCAAGTTCAAGGTCAAAGTTAGAGGTAAAAAAATAACATAGTCTGTTTTAGGGTATATTTTGTGTCCGATCAAGAGCTTCTTCAGGACTTTAAACTAACTAGGCACAAATAGTCACTATAAGAAAACGATATGTCAAGTACAACACCTGCACCTTAACCTCCAAGGTCAAGGTCAATCATAGATGTAAAATGATAACAGTCTGTTATATGGTATATTTTGTGTCCTGTCCGTAACTTCTTCATAGATCAAGGGATTTTGAAAATACTTGGCACAAATAGCCAATGATAAGATGATATGTCATGCTTTACACCTGTGTCCCTACCTCCAAGGTCAATGTCACACTAAGAGGTCAAAGATTTACATAGTCTGTTATAGGATATATTTTGTGTCCGATCTATAACTTCTTTATAGTTCAAGGGATTTTGAAATTACTTGGCATAAATACAGTTGACTCTCAATAAGTCAAAATCGTTTTACTCAAAATTCCGCTTTAGTCGAAGAACTTCTAAAATCCCGTCAAATTTCCTTCTTATCTTTGTATTTTAACTCAGCTTAGGTCAAATTTTGACTTATCGAGACTCCTATTTAGTCTGTTTTATGAACATCAACTTCATACAATACTGTTGTTTTAATTCTTTCGAGGAATTATTGGCCTGATTTTCCAAAATGCTTATACTTCACATCAGCAATAGTCAAATGACATGTGGCAGCTGCAAAAAGTTGCCCGATACTTCACTTCAACTTCTCTGGTCAATCAGAATTATTAGCACATTAGTTAGTTTTGAAGATACCGCATGAGACATGTTACACTTTTACATAATTTGTTATGAACAGACATTATCAAACCGGGTCTGCATATAATTTTCATATAATATTCTTGTTTTACTGCTCTCGGGGAATCTCCCTTTTCCAGATTTTTATTGCATACACAAAAAACAAGTAATTAGATACCATAGTTATCATAAACATGTGTATAACTGTGTCAATAAATTTGTTTACTTATTTTACCCGACAGAACGTCTTAATATTGCCTTTTTAAAATATAGTTCTCATGTCACCAGCTGAATAATTTCTGTGGCAGCTCTGTTATTCAGACGGTGGAAATTTAATTGCTTTAACTCGACATTTACGGAGGGATAAAACATTATAGTTACATGAATGGAAAATATTGTTCGTAATAGGATGAAATGGTTAATTGTATGCTTAAATATAAAATAAGAAGAACTATTCATACATTTCTTTTGTGCTTAAGATTTAATTGTTTGTTTCACACCAATACAGTATATGTCATACGGCGACGTTCCAGCTTCAGTTGAGTAGGAAGACCTCAAATGGCCTTCCGTGCAGTATTTCAAGCACGAACAGACACCTGAGTAGAACCGAGACGTTCTATAAACTAGCTGAATATCTTCCTTATATGAAAGAATCCAAAATCGAACCAACAGCGGTGAGGGTCAAGAGGATTGAAGTCAACGACCTTCACCACTCGGCCACGGACGCCACTTTATGTTTCAGAGGTCAATAGCAGGTAATTTAAACAAACAAACATTAAAATAGATAGTAAATGATGATTCGTAAGGACAGGCTTAACCAGGAAAAAATACCAGAGAGAGTACGTAAACCAGTTTTCTAGCAAGTCACCAACGTCTTGCATACATTATCAAGAAAAATGCTGCTTAAACTTAATATTAAGAATGCCAATAGTATGGTAATCAGCGATAATCCAAGCTCTATGATTGATAAATTCACTAATAATAAAATTTTTAAAACACTTTTGAAACGTTCGAAACGCTAAAAGTTTAGCATCCTCTTCGGCCTGGCTTGAATTTAAGGGGATATTACACTGTACTTAAAATCAATTACTATCCAATTAGCCCAATCATTCATTATCTATTCCGATTAAACATATGTTTTGTTATGATTGCAGGTATTGTAATGATCATGTTGACATGTGCCGCCATGATCAATTGTATTTCAAATGAACAATAGAGAATCCTTTATCATATTGTTAGGATATCAAGATCAGATAACTCTGTGCATGTTTAGTTGTACAGTGAATAGGATAACTTTCCTTTACATGATATTCATTAAAGCTATGTTATATATATGATCATGCCACTCTGATACCTGGTCATTCTCACTTGAGCTCTGGTCTTTACAACATGTATTAAATGATTATAATAAATAGTAGAATGGTTTGAATCTTGTTATCATCCATACAACATAACACATATTAAATGTTGTTAAATTTGACAATATGAAAATATTAGACATTTATTGATTTAACTGCGCCTAATTTAAACTAATGCAACACATTGTTTGTCACAACATGCATTTTTCAAGGTCATCCGAGGTCAATTTGCAGCTGTATCGGCTTTGTGGTAGATTGTAAGTTTATTAAATTCAAATGCTAATAACTGCTCGACTTGATGAGCTTGATATTAAAATTATTTATAATGCCACAAATATAAATGTATATATATGCGTTATTGAAACCTCCATTTGTTGATTTGTTCAAAACGCAAACCATGTATAACGGCTATCATCAATTATTAAACCAGTTTTCAGCGATCAACATCAAAATTGTTAAAGTCAATGACTCCAAATCATTAGAAAGTACAACCAATTGACATTAATTATAATTTGTTTTGAAACACAAAGTTTTACGGTTATTTGTTTTAATTTCAGGTCACGCGAAGTTGACCTATATTTTACGTGGTCGATTAAGATACGCAGTAGCAGTAGCCATGTAATATTTCTATCAAACTTGAGTTTTAACAGAAAATGTCTTATTCTTTAATATATCTGAACTAAGTGACATAACCTTATTAGAGTATACCCTGTTAAAACATGTATTATCGTGTCATACGGTCTCATTATTACATGACTTTGATTTTACCACAAATTAAATTGAATGTTTTTGTAACCTAGTCAGAGATGCTGACATTGTTGTTTCATATAAAAGAAAAGGCTCGTTCCGAATTTTAAGATGTGAAAAAAATGTTCATAAGTGGCCTAATTAGTTGAAACTTCTCTTATATTTGACAATGTAATTTTATAATTTAACAATGGGCATCGTTTTAAAAGTTGAACCATGTTTAACAGCCATTTTGTATGCCTGGTTCTAGTCTCAAGAACGGGGACAAGGTTAGTGTCATTGAAGAAGTATGCAGCCAGATAACAAGAATAACAAGAATTCATAATAAATACAGAAACAAGGAGTATGCTTCCGATATGCAAATGTTGGTAAGATTATAATGCTTTATACATGAATGGTAAAAGAAACATAATTTTACACCGAGTGGTATTGTATTTAGATTTTTCTCAGGAGCTGAAATAGAATTTTTTTTTTTTTTTCAGATATTTCTGAAAACTATTATTTTATTTAATTGATAATAATTTACAATTTTAAACATAAACTCTTCTTGTCTCGGTTAGTATTTACAATACGGTAAAATATGTTAAAACTAGGTATGGGATACCACGTTAGCACAAGATGCTGCTACATGGTCTGAGAATTGTTATTTGGCACATCAAAAACGTGGTCTTGGAGAGAATCTAGCCTATCAATGGAGGACCGTGTTCTAAAACCCTCTGACGTCATCATTAAAGCTATTAAAGGATGGTACGATGAGAAGTTCTCGTGGAAATGGTCTAAAAATTGTAGAGCAGCGTGTCATTATACTCAGGTTTGACTATATAAATGTTCATATACATTCAACACCGTGTATATTAATATACAGTGGACACTGTGTATGTTAATATATGATAAACATCGTGTATAAATATGTGTAAAACTATTGCTTTTTTGTCGATGCTACATTTACATCTTTTATAAATTTTAGCTTCAGAAATTAAAACTTTCTTCATTATATTTAAGTCATTATCACAACAATCTGCATTTGATTTTCTTGGAATGTTCAGTATCTGTTAATTTAAAAGAACAACACTTAAACGGTCTTCATTTTCAAGACGTTTACTTACTTATGTGCTCACAATAACTTCGTAATTGGTAAAATTAAAACTGACAAAAAAGATATTACAGATTTATTTTATTTTGTTTTATGTTTGTATAAATAATGTTAAGTGTAATTAAACAAAAGAGAAATAATGAAATAATTTTACTTTATACTGTTTGCTGTGTTGAAGGAGTATATTAAGATTAAATTAATTATGTTCTTATTATACAATACTGATGTTTTTTTTATAAATGGTAATAGTTTAACTTTAGGAAACAAAACTTAAAAGAAATTTATCGACTATAACGGACATTTGCTTCATTTGTAACGCCATTTGTTCCCAGGAGAACTGCTAAATAGCCTAGTTATTTCGTATTCTGCTCGTATTTACTTATCTAACCATAACGGTTAATGATAATTTACTTAATTAACTCTTGTCTTATCAACTGATATCAAAATTGATAACAGTTCTATTTGACGTTCATATAAAACTTATTAATTATGAATTGGCGATACTAATAGAAAATAAATCTGCCATAACGATATAGTCACAAAGGTGGTAATAATATATTGTGACAAAACGGGTCTATGTTAACATGACATATTGCTATTTATGCTATAATATAATAAATTTCACAGTTCTATTGCTGTGTTATGTTATTGGTAGACAAATTCAATTTTGTGTTTTAAAGTTCTGCTATAGGATAAAGCACTTTTTTTCTTTTTTTGGAATGCGACAAGGCAATATGATATTTTGATAGCTTTAACTTTTATCCCTATTTTGAAACTAATGTACTGTCAATTGTTTTCATTTGTTTAAAAGTGTAAGGGTTAGCCATTAATTACATATACTGACCGCAACAGATCTGTTATTATATAGATAGCCAAATAATTCTTGAATCATATAATTATTTCAGATGGTTTGGGCCAAAACGACAAAGATCGGTTGTGCTTATAGAATTTGCAATCAGTTGAGGACGTCGGGGTCACCAATACAGAATGCCCATTTTCTTGTTTGCTTTACAACCCACCTTGAGTATGATCAATTTCTTTGGGGTATTTCTGTGTTGAACACATCCTTAAAGTGCAAGTTGAAGTGTTATAACGATGCACGAGTTTAACTGAATAAATTAAATTATAATAAATTATTTTGTGCATGCTAAATGTATATTTTTTTTTAATTTTTGAGAGTTTATTCACCTTTTAACTACGTTTGTTTTAACAAAACATAAATGGGTTCGTACATGGCCGAGTGGTTAAGGTCGTTGACTTCAAACCACATGCCCGTCACCGCTATAAGTTCGTATCCCGACAGGAAGTTTGGACTCTTCCATGCGTTGAAGATATCCACCTAGCCTGAAATAATGCACGGAAGTCCCCTGAGGCATAGTGCGTCGCTGTGACGTAATACCCCCCCCCCCAAAAAAAATAATAAAACAAACCAAAATAGACAAACAAACAAAACGTACATTAAAAGCTACGAGAAATCAAAATTGTATTTCACTTAAAGGTCACTGACGAAAGGTAACCCCAAGTGTATTTTACGTACTGATATCATGCATTGAGGGACACACATTCTCCACCAGGAAAGTTAGACGTCCCCATATATCCTGAACAGTTGAGACTTATAACTCAAGGCGAAAAAAATGCTAAGACCAAAAGCATTAACAAAACGTATAATTAGTAACAATGTTACTTCCTATAAAATTATGTCTAACACGAAGTTTACATTTTCATGAGATTTTGTATTTTTTCATTATGGTATATCTTGCCGTTTGTGTTCAAATTCGTTTTTCTTTTTAATTTGAAATATTGTATAACAGGGGAAACTACTATGGTCAATATCCATTTTGGTATGGAAAACGCTGTGCAAAATGTGGCAAAACAGATATATGTCAGAAAGGCCTTTGCTGCTCTAAAGCACAAGCTCGCTGAACCCAATTTTTGCCAAAGGGTAACTTTATTTTTTGCATTTCGATTAAAACAAATTTTATTCCTTTGGCAATATAAACATCACCAATATCATTTTCATTGTTTTTTTAATCAAAATTTATATTATCCAGATACGACATAATAACGTTGATTCTAATATTAGCTTTTTGACTTTTAATTGCATCTGTATGATAAAAAGCATAACAATATCCTGGAATTGATACAAATAATACATTAGAAATATTTCAAGCGACCAACCTCACTATTTTATTTGAATGTGAGAGATGACCTATCTGTTTAAGTGATTAGAAATGATTTGTTACAAATAATTATAAATAGGACTACAAAAGGCAGATGTCTATATATATATATATTATTCATTACAGGTAAAAGAGACGAAGAGGAATTAACAAGCCACGGAAAATCTCAAACGACAATACGAAAACGGCCACATATTAACAAAATTTCAGTATTAATCCAAATAAGACATGACGGTAAAATATTACATATTGGCCATATTCAACAAAAGTATCAGACGAAAATAAAGACTTATGTACTGAAGTATCTACTACAAAAGAAAAATGTGTTAGAGAAACAAATCGTGTCAGACATTGTATTGTTATTGTATATGGTGACAAGGTGCTATATATAAGGTTACAAAGAATTCTAAAGAACGTCCAAAACGGTAAAATTTAAAAAATATTGCAAGGTCAAAACAGTTTGACTGAGCATGTTCATGGACAGAACTGGAAAACGTTTGTATGAATGCTTTATAGTAGCAATATACCTGCAGAATACTAAGCTGAACCATAAAACATACTTTTCCCTGCTTCTTAAGATATAAGAACAATATTAATTGTAACTTCTTATTATCAATTTTCTGAAGATATTTTATTACATGTAATAAAATGATATAATAGAATATCTCAAAAGTAAAAGTAATGTTTTCAGTCTCATTACTTGTTTTATATAAATTTATTAACAATATAGAAAAGCACCGTAAGTAAAGTTAGATGAGCACTATAAATTGTTTAATATCTATACGGTGTATCTATAATTAGGAAATGTTATCAAATCCTTTATATGCAGAAATTGTTTGACTATTTTATATTTCATCAGTGTTAAAATATTAACAAAGTTGTCAAAATAAATTATGATGCTATTTAACCATTGAGGGACCTGCAAACGTTTTGTTTTCTTTGAAAGGTATCTAAATGTGTTAAATTTCTTTTAATACAAACTTAAACCTTTACACCAGGCAATGCAAATAATAATAATAATAATGCAAATAATATTTGTCACTTATCAATGTCACATATTTTGAATTCTCGACATAGGTGATTCTTAAAATAGCATTAATCTTTTAAAATATATAAAAGGTTAATAGCATTTATATTTACTGACGTCAGTAAAACTAGCAATACTCTATAAATAACATGATAACTACCTGACAATGCAAGTCTCTAATGATACAACGGTACTCGACGATCATGTAAATGGGATACATGTCGTAATAGGCTAGATTACAATTGAACATCAACTTCATATAATATTGTTTTTTAAATTCTTTCGAGGAATGACCATATTTTTCCAAATTTTATATACCTCACATCAGCAATAGTCAAGAGCCGCGTGGCAGCTGCAAAAAATGTTCTGGTCCATCAGGAGTATTGATACCAGCACATAAGTTAGTTTTGAAGACACCGCTTAAGCCGGTGCTAGACGGTATGAGAGATGTTGCACTTTTACATTACCTCTTATGAACAGACCTTATCAAACCGGGTCTGCATATAATTTTCATATAATATTCTTGTTTTACTGCTTTCTTCCGGGTAATTTCCCCTTTCCCAGTTTTTTATTGCATACATTAGAGACAAGTAATTAGATGCCATCATTATCAACTGTGTCAGTAAAACATTATTAACTATTAATTACCGACAGAACGTCCTAATGTTGCCTTTTTGTTAAAAACATTGAATTAAATGTCAATTAAACGAAACTAATGGGTGCGTCATATTTACATTACATCACAGAACAGTATAACACAAAGTAAAACTGACAATTAAATAGTAGGATGCGACCATACTTTGAGATATTCAATACAGTAGCGTAGCATCTAAAGGTGACTTTATTATAGAAATTTGGAAATAACTATTTCCCGCACCCTTTTACATCTTTTTCCAATACATATAAAATTGGTCACTCTGTGTTACTATGCAATTCTGTACGTGCGTTTTAGTATTCAACACCAACTTATCACAACTGCTTATGATTTTAGGCTATATCAAAAAAAATTATGCTGTTTTCGAAGCTGAAACTAAGGTAATTATTTGCTCATAACCAATTTGGCAGTGTCAACAGTACATTTTAAACAGCAAGTTAATAGTTATTATCCATCATTACAACATGAATTATGACAAGTAAAACAATTGGTGCCGATGCATCGGTGGTCTTGTAACTTATTCAAACTTTTCGTTTTTATCAGTAATTTATAAGGTACAATAATTCTCAGTCAAGGTAAATCAAAGTATCCTAAATTTTCAAATAATTCAAACGTTGTAATTCATTTCTGATTCATTGTTTTAATTAAAGATCCTGTAATGTGTAATTGAGGATTGAGTACTGCAAATATTTGTACATATTATTTGTAATCATTAAAACATATGCATTAATTTCTTATTGACAAATTTGACTTAGACTTTATAGAAAATATAATTTTTATAACCTCCCTTTATTTACATTAAATGTTAAATTCGGCAATATCTGTTAAATAATGCTTTTTTGGAACTTCCAAAATTGATAAATCTTAATTTGAGCATCATATTTATGATATAAAAAATATAGATAGGCTTGTTTTAAGATAATTCGTCACTTTAGTGCAATAATGCATGAAGGTCTTCTAAATCTAATACTAAATAGGAGTTAACCAGTTATTGCACTGAGATGATGAAATGTGTCTATATTACTTATATATATTGTGCATTTTGACATGTACCAAACGATAAAGATGTCTTATGAGGCAGTAAGCATAAATATATGAAAATTAGGTCGTCTTGTGAACTGAATTAAAACGACAACCGTAATAAAACTGTGCCAAATTAAACATGACCAAATTCAGATATCATAATGACTAAGCCTATTACATAGAATCGGTTTGTCATACATTTTATACCTATCAATATCTAACAACGTTTTTTATTGTTCTTTTCTTTTTTTTTCTTCATTTTTTCAGAATAGTTAATCATTGTTTCATTTTCTAAAAAGCTCTGTAATGTTATTCTGAAGGGTATGTACAGTTCATCACTGATTATTTAGATTATTGATAAGACAATCCAGCCACATCTTAAAGCTGATATATAAAAAGGATAAATATTCTAGCATAATTGTAATTATACGCGATATATTAAGGGAAAAAACATTTCATGCATACACATTTTTGTTTCTTTATAATGTCAATAAGATTAAAATTACATTTCTCTGTTACGAATGAGTTTTGTAATTGGTATTTTTACTTAAATTCCAGAAGAAATATTTTCTTTCAATTTGCTATAAAAGACAAAGAAAATATTTTCAATGAATGCATGGAATCTCCTCCTTACTGTTGTGCTTTTGCAGCGTTAAATAAAAAATAATTTAATATATTTTCACAATAATTACGTAATCAAGCATAATGACTTTCATTTCAAACATCAATGAACATCAAATTAAATATAGATATAAAATTTCCGTGCAGTATTTACAGTGCTGTGCATGAAGATGCCCTTGGATATTTATATATCCCAACGGAAGAAGATATATTTGCAAACAAGTATCGGTATTGCAGAGAATGATAATTGAGTAAATAAAGTACACACTGTTGGCCATTTTTTCGAGTGAAAAACATGAATGCATTTACTTGGTAAATTGTTTACCCTTCGTATGACCGTTCCAAAAATCAAACATTCAGGAATAGGCTATGAGGCACTTTATATATCTAGAAACAAAAGTTAAAGATGTATTCTCAAAATAATTACGAATTTACTTGTCACACGTGGGAACATTTTTGTTTCTGTTTTTTTGTTTTTGAATTTTTATTTGTACTCATGTCTGTAAGGATAATACATCAATCCGAGGTTTATTACTGATATGTTACTGTAAAGGATAAGAGTGAGATCAATATTATGGTATTGAAAAGGCAATGGTAATTATGTAATAAATCTGTAATCGTGGAGGACACACGTGCAACATTTCTTCTGCATTAAACCATTTGGTGTAGCTATAGTGATATGATATTTGCGAAATCTTACTGCACTCTTTTCATCCTAATGTAAAGTACTGATAAAAAAAGTCTCGTTTGAATGCTTGTTTTATTTTAATTAAAACATTTGTTTTATCCCCAGAAAAGGCCATTTAAGGGAATAGTTATCCAAAGTCTGTGGAAAAGAATGTTCTTATAGGCATAATAAGCAATCAAACATTTATTTTTTTACAACATTTCAGAGATTAGGATTCAGTATTCGAATATGTCAGTACTTACAGTATTTAAAACACTACAATTTAATTTTGTATTTAAGAAGTTAGCAGTGAGCTAAGCAAAAAGGCATAACAATTTATATAGGGAATCAATATTTTGGTAGAATGCTCAGTTGGCTAAGCAATCTAGCGAGGCATTATCAAATATAGAGTAAAAAAGCTTTGATGTAATGCTTACCTAAAAGAGCAATCTAGCGGAACACTCCAGAATATAGTGTAAACACGAGTCTGTTGGAATACTCAATATAGTGGGGAATTCTTAAATATAGTATAAGATATATACCGAGCTGGCAGAGCAATAGTGGGTGCTTAAGCACCAAATTTCATAGGTATAATTAAATAGCATACTATATTTAATAATGCCCCGCTAGATTGCTCAGCAAACTAAGCATTCAGCTGAGCATTTTGACATAATATTTAGGAATGCACTGTCAGAATATTTACCCAACTGAGCATTCTAGCAGAGTAGTTTAACTCTATGCTCAGCTAGATTGCTCTGCCAGTCCCACATTCTAGCACATATTAAACAATGCCCCGCTAGATCGCTTAGTCAGATGAGCATTCCAGCGGAATCTTTTTACATTTTATTACAGAATGCACTGCTAGATTACTCTGCCAGCTGAACATTGCAGCAGATCATTTTTACATTATATATTCGGGAATTCCTTTCTATATTGCTTAGTCAGCTGAGCTTTCCAACAGAGCAGTTTTGCAATAGTCACAATTGTGCGCTATAGGAACAAGAACTTCTTAGTATACAGGACTTGTTAGTTCCAAATATCAAATAATGGATTATTAATTAGACAAATATTTTCATAATTATAATTTTAAGATATTTCCTCCGATTGCATTGATATTTAAAACTGAAATCAACTCAAATTAACAAGGCAAGACATACTTTAAGATGATTTGGAGATATTAGGTTTACCATGGGGATGTAACTATTTCTATTCCAGAACGAATATTGCTCGTTAACAAATATGGTTCTACTAAATTTAAACAAAAACAACAACAACAAAAACCCTCTTGTTATCTTTTTTATTATCTATCAAATCTATTTAAGATCTTTTTTTTCTTTCTTTTCGATTCATCGGAAGAGGCAACGCTTTGATACTTCGAATAATTCTTAATTAACATAAATGCTTTATTTCCTTAATCTTTGCTTGATGTTGTACAACAATTATGATACACTTTTACAGTATTATATTTTGTGTTACTATCAATATACTTGTTAACTTACTGTTAGTGCAAATAAATAGATTTATAAAAAAGTAACATTTAGGACATCAAAAGAAGGTCAGTCTTTTAATTCTATATAATTCTTAAAGTCAACAAATGGATATATTGAAAATTTTAGATGTTGTATGCAATGCAACATCTCTTACACCGATGCGTTTTATCCAAATGCGAAACAGTTCTTCTTTAAGTTGAGACAACATGTTTACCTGTGATTTTATTTTAACCTGGTTCTACGAGTTAAGAAAACATTACAGTATTTCCATTTGATGAAAATGTAAATTAATAATGATTTGCCAACAAAGCCAGAAATTAAAAATATGAAATTGGTCATAAGGGTAAAGTTGATGTATGTGAATGTTTTTTTTTGTACTTGGTGTTTTTATTGACGACTCGCAAAATAAATCACTTCTTTCCTCAGTAATGATGTGTCTTATTCAAAACAATATAAGACTCTGTACATTTGTACTAAAATTTAGATATACATTGTCAAAGAAAAAGAAATCATTGTCACTTTGTTTGACCTTACAGAATGTCAACTTGTTTGACCTTACAGTATGACCTAGAAGATTTACATTGTAATTTCCTTTCTGAAATTTCAACAATAAGGTTAAAACAATATCTATTTATAATCTATACATTAACATAATAAGGTGCATAAAATAAATTTTACGGATTCGGTACAGCGTTTGAAAAGCTTTTATGAAACTCTCTCCGTAATCAGTATTTAACAAATTTTAAATAAATGGTAACACAATATTAATACATAAACTAAACTAAACATATCATATCGACTTGTGCTTGCTTGCTTTCTAACGTATACATACTATCTTTATAATAAGTATTCATGAACTAAATTTAAGATCCATTACTGTTCGATTTGAGGTATAAGCAAGAGTAAGAATTCATTTTTTTTTGAAAAGGATACATTGCTTAGTTTAGCGTTAAACTATTTTACTAGTACGTTAAAAAAAATAATGATTAAAACATGCGCATTGAAGAAAAAGTAATAAGAGCAAAGAAGAAGAGATAGGAAACAAGAGAAAGAAAGTCACTTTACTACTATGGAGTTGAAAGGTCCTTTTTCTTATCGCCGTAGAGTAAATTATTCAAAGTAACAGTTGTGATTTGTAAGGGCAGTGTGGTTATCTCGATACATGGGACAGTGGAAGAAATAGTGTTCTCACCATATATACAAAAAGAGCTTTCTTTTATGTTTTTGAAAACAGATGTTCTTTCACGAATTATGTCATGGACAATATCGTTTATATAAATGAGTAAAAGGAGCGGACACAAGAAAGACCCTTGTGGCACTCCAGCTGTGATTGAAGCAATTTGAGATGAGCCGTCAGGAAGTATTACTTTACGTTTTCTTTAAGAAAGTTTATCGCGAAACAAATTTAATAACTCACCATTTATTCCAGTTGACTCATCTTTTTTTATATTTTTGTCACCATCAAGGGCTTAACAAAATGTGTTATATATAGACACAAGTTGAATGATGTGCAGACATTTGGAACCAAATCAGATTGCAACGAAGTTGTTGTGTTATTTGAGGCAAAGAAGTTGAAAATATGTTGATGCATATTTTTTTTCTAAAGTTTTACTAACTGTGCTAAGGAGTGATATTGGTCTATTGTTAGAAACAATGGTAAGGTCACCTTTCTTGTACTCGTATACTGCACAGACGTTGGCAAGCTTCCATTGTGACGGAACTTTTTGTATTGTTTAGAATAATTCAGTTTCTGGATAACACTAAAAAAGGTCAATCAAAACTTGAAAATATAATGATATTATTTAGGTTAAAGTGTTGGTCAAACTAAATACATGTAGTCTCTACAGGGTTTTTGTAAGTTTTAATTAAAAAAAGAAAGAAGAAGAACCGCTGTAAAGCATTCTGAATACCATCTTACTACATAGACTCTGTCTTTTAAATAGGAACTTTTTACCATGTGTGCAATGTATAAATAAAAAGGGTTTTATAAGTTAGGAGTAGTAGACAAAGTAAACAATTAAAATGTATGCAATGCAAGTCTAAGTGTTCATTAATGTATAAACAGAAAACAGTGTAAAAATAAGAGAGAAAAAAACATTTATAATATAGCCAAAACAGTTAGACATTTAAAAATATAAAACAGTGGCAGTTTTGTACATTTATATATACAATACACTTATCTAAGTCCCAGCACACCATAGTTCAATAAAAAATGTCTTTAACTTAACTAATTTGAAAAAGATAAATATTTAAAATATTTCCATTATTATTGGCTTGTGATGTGATTAGGTTATCAAAATAATAATAGTAATTAATAATGATTATTGATTTTATAAAGCATCTTATATATAACAATAGTTAATAATTTGACACGAATATTTTTTGATACAGAAGTATTTTACTCTAGAATGTGCTGACAATCTGTTCACTCATAGTCAATATCACGTTACTTTACAAATGAAAACACATACATGTATATATATATTGTTAACTATAAATATGCATTTCATCTAAAAAAGATTGATTCAATTTTATCATAATATGTCATTAAGAAGAGAAATTACACAATATCTGCTCAATTAAACTCATCACAAATTTAAGTACGAAACACTTCAAATAGATATTCATGTGAAGAAGATATTACATGAAATGTAAAATACAAATACACAAACATCAGACAATGAAAATTTTATATATATAAGTTATTGAAGTTTTAAAAAAATTCACTTAGATAAACAAATTTATTGTATTTTTTTTCAATTTTCCTTATTGTGTATCTATTTATATCTTTATTAAATACATGTATATAGTTCAAAAACTTCATTATATTTTGTATATCAATTGACACATTTTATTATTTATATCAAAATGTTATGCTTTACTGTTTCTCTTACATTTTATGTTTGAGCATTTTAAACTTTGTATATTTAAAGAAGATAAAATACAATACAAATTTTACTTTTTGTGATTGAAATTGTAATAATTCTTCATGTAGCTTTTAACAGATTTGTACACTATCAATGTTTTTAATGACATGTATATTTCAAACAGATGATTTTCTGCATTCAATTGGAATTTGTACAACATAAAGAAGCTTGACATTACATAATTTATTGACATGATGTAATATGTTTTATATGGATGTACACTTTATGTAACATGTGGATTGAAAAGAAATTTTTTTTATTCTGAGAATAACATTAAAATCAATGATCTGAATATAATTTATCTTTGTAATACATTATTTTATATATATGATTTCATATCCATATCAATGTGTTTATGTTTAATGCATTTGTACAAAAGTATATATATATAATTTAAATATTTGTTTATTTCTTTTTTATGTATCTTTAACATATAAGTCATGTAATTCAAGTTTCTACAACGATATGCATATTCTATATCTGTTATAAATCGTTTTATACCTATATATATCCACGTTTAATTCATATTTTATGCCACTTGTACACAAGCATATATATAGATAATATTATATAATCTAAATAGCAAGATGTTATCATTGCACATGCATGGAAACACGCGCGCGCACACACACACTCACGCACACGCACACACACACACATGAAAAACACACTTATACACAATAAAGCATACATAAGCAAACACATGCATGAAAATATATACATTTTTATAAACATTTAATGTCTCATAAAGCATGCTTAAGGTTACATTTTATTAAAGTCTAAGAAGGATTTCAATTTATGTTTAAGACAGTTGATTTCACGTTTCATCTCTACAGTGGATTCTGCTACATATATTTTACTAATGCTTGAATTTCATCTTTAAGTGCCTCTTTTACAATATTTTTCACATTTTTTTTCAGCATCTTGGTCAGTAATAATTCCAGGTTTACCAGTCGAAGTACCTTAAGGTGATGACATAATATGGGGCATGGTGCGCTTAGCATATGAGAAATCATCGTTGGTCCCGTAATAAAAACTTGTTGGGGGAACATCGTCATTTGTTACCCTGCACTACCATGGTTTAAACCTGTAGAAATGTATTCATTCGTTGTGTTTCTCACAGATGGATAATTTCCATTAGTAATCATATCAGTCATTATACTTGTACTAGGCGACATTGTAGTTGCAGGAGTATTGATTTTCATATATGTTTTGTTTTGTGGATTGGCTATTTTGTAATAGTTTGTGCTTTTCCCTTTGTTATTTAATTCTTCTGGTGAAGAAACCTTTCTTTTCGTCGAAGATGAACTAGTTCTGTTTTGTTTGAGTTCGGTTTTGGTACTTGCAGTTGTACTTCTAGGTCTTGGATTCATTACATAATTTATACACATATCTGACTAAATGTTGGATGAATATCTTACAGTTTGTTTATATTAGTATACAATTTTCAGATACATTTTTGTAGTTCACTTTTCGGATAAATATGCAATATGCAATAGTTTTTTATAATAAATATTGAAAGAAAGGGCGAATGGCTCAATGAACGAATCCCCAAACAAAAATAAGGATCCAACACAAGGCCACCGACAAGCAGTCCAGCAAACAACAAAACCTATTTTTAGTAATTTACGTGGATTATAAGTGCCGCTTGCAATGTGTAAATTACTTTTTGTTATTCACTTAAAATATTAAAGATGTAAATAGAGTTTGAATATATTCATGAAAATTGGGTCTATAAACCTAAACAATAATACCCGCTATTTAATCGCAACTTCTCGGCCCTTTCCGTCAAACTTCGGACAAGAACCTCGGACGCACAAGTAAGTAACGAATAAGGTATTTCGGTCTAACTCACGCTAAGAAAAAAAATGTAAACAAATAGTAATTTAATGATGGGAGTTGTTTCTTCCAATATATCGAGTGAACGTCAACCCAAATGATATAATAGTAAACAGTACATTATATACTTATTATCATGATTGTAGAAACCGAAAGTACATTATGTCTATCAATCATAAACTTTATTTTCATTTGGATGTCAATATTTATATATTCGTTTTACATTATTGTTTTGAGACATTTGAATATGAAACGACCTTTTTTCGGTAATTACAAAGAAAACCAAACGGATTTCAACGTATGATAAAACGGTAAACGGTAATTGTATAACTTACCGGCATACCAAATAGACATATTAACATCGGTGACAATGTGTAAGACTTTCAGTTATAAGTAGGTTCGAATCAAATGATTTTTTTCTTATGTTTTTCTGTATGATTTCTTTTTATATATTTTGCAAAACTTAATTTGACCATTATGTTTTATGAATGCTTGTCAATCATTGTACAATATCACATATTGTAATAAATAAAAAAATAATAAAAAAATGTATTTATCAAAATGATGAAACTTTATCAAACCGCGTTCCGTATAATATACAGAAAAAAATCAAATGATGAAAACAAACCAGAAGACTTGAAATTGCAACTACGTAAGGGTAAATCATAAAAATACGGACACTACCAAAATTAATGAGTGTAAGGTCAATATTGCCCAAAAATATCAAAGATTATATTTTCATTTAAAAGCACGTGATCAAGTTACCTTGAATCCGTATTAAGTCCTTAATAGCCGGTATTTTTCGACTGTCCGGTATTATCAAAAATGTGGATAAATGCAGCCCTAAAAAATGAAATACTACATGAGAAGATCAATAAAGACATTCATTTTGTTTGAATATATAGAAAATATACGCGACAATGGTTTCAAACAATGCCATTCATAGTGATATTATGAACGAGAAGAGGCGTGGTCGTAGAACAATGTATTCTCAGAGTTGCAGCATTGACTGGTGGAGTGACATGTGGAAGATCGAAGTACGGAATACCGTCTATAATTGTCTGAAATGAAAGTATGGTGAAGGAATGTAATTAACACAGAACTAAACTTTCGACTTGGTGGTAGTATATTTGACTCAATTTTCACCTAAAAACCTATCTAATTAAATAATTATGATTACAAAAATGAAGCTTTTATTGCGATTTAAAAGACACCCAATGCTTTATGTTTTAAGTTATGTGAGCTTTATTTAGATTGCAAAATTCATATACTATTAAGAATAATGTACGCCATTGTGAAGCTATTTGTGAAACATTGTCATACTTTTTTTTTCGATATTTGGCTGGGCTTTCTGCCTTCATATTAGATCAATTATTGAAAGATATTAAGGTTTTGTTAAGTTAATTGATTATTGATTAATATATATATATAAATGTATACTGAAACATAGATTCATCAACGTTTGTCCTTAACCAAAGTTTGTTCAATATCATTTTTTAAATGTCTAATCCATCCATCCGCACGTCCGTCGGAGCGAACATTTTTGTTAATGTGGCTAGGGGAACAATAGGTAGGTACCAGTAAATTTTCTACCTACCCTGATGAATTCTGTGTGTGATTCTAATGTTATATTGTAAGTTATTCCAGATTGCACTGGACTTGGTTTTGTTGTTAAACCAATGTTCTGCCAACCTCCACCCGGTGTGTATGTATCAACGCCTGCATAATCCCCGTCGGTTCGAAAGTAAAGATGATACATAACAGGTTTAGATCCTGGTGGATTTGGCGGGAGATCGTCCTTTGTAGAGTCATAAAGGTTAATTTCAAACCTGAAATCAACAATAACTTTGATATAACATCGCTCATAAAAGTAGAAAATTCAGAACAAACAAAAGTGTTATCAAATATATAAATTATATATAAAATAAAGATAATAAGTTATGTTTATTGTTCTCATTTGCCGTAGATAATATGTCACTATTTTCATTTCAATACGATAAGAAATTGACAAAATACAACATTGATGTAACGTGTATTATTGAAACTACCCACCTGTTGAAGGAAACTGGGCTTGTGATGTAGACGATTAAGTTGGCTCCAGCCTTAAACGAAGATGGAAGTGCCCAATATAAATCATTTTGGATGATCTGAAATAGATTAAGAATATCAAAAACTGCTATTTAAAGACATTTTCTACAGTTTTATGAAAAAATAATCCTTTCATAGAATTTTCTAATTTTTTTGTATGATGAGTAAAATTGAATGACGAATTTAAAAATAAAAAGAAAAATATATGTTGACCTCTTGGATTTCTTGTAAAATGGCAGTTTCCATGGTAACCGTATATCTAAAAACTGTCAAAATAGCCTAACTGTGTTATAACGAATAGAAAATGTATAAGATAGCTTAAAACACACAACGAGCATTGTTTTATGCAAAGATAACCTTATCTAATAATTCTGTATGAAACAAATGATAATCTGAACATATTTCTTTAAAAAATGAGTTTTCCATGTTCCTCAACCGAACAAAAAAATGAGAAAAATGAACATGAATTCTCAGAATAATTAGAGATATTGAAAAAAGTGTTTCATAGAATTTTCTATTTTTTTTGTATATTGTGTAAAATTGAATGACAAATTCAAAAAGAAAAAGAAAAATATATGTTGGCGTGTTGGATTGTTTGAAAAATGGCAGTTTCCATGGAAACCGTATATCTCAAAATTGTCAAAATATCCAAACTGTATTATAATAATGTATAAATAGCTTATTACACTCACAATAAACATAATTGTATACAAAGCTTGCTTTATCTTAGGGTTCTGTATAAAAACAAACGATAATTTGGACTTATTTCTTTAAAAATGAGTTTTCATGTTTTTTTACAAACAAAAAATGAGAAAAATAAACATGAAAATTTTCTGTAAAAAATTTAAGCTATCAAGAAATTTCTTTTATAGAATTTTCTACATTAATGATATATCAAGTAACATTTGATTGTGGATTCAAAAATAGAAATAAAATATATATGTTGAAGTGTTAGTTTTTTTTTAAACGGGCAGTTTCCATGGTTACCGCATATGCCAACTGTCAAAATTACCACGCTTTCTTAAGAAATATCAGTGTAATACTAAATGTATTGTCAAATATAAAACATGTTGTAATAAGAATTTCTTTTTCTTTTGATGTTATATTAAGGAAATGATACTTAATTTTTTTTTAAAACATATCTAGGGCCATATTATTTTTTTCACTCGACTAACATACCCGAACAGTAAGCAAGTATTCAGAAATTTACAAAGAAAATAATGAAATTCTGAACATTTCTTGGATATCAATTTTGTTTTTTTATTCATAACTTTTAAAATATATCATTTTAAACTTCTTTGCCCAGTTGTCTGCCAGTAATCAAGTCGCGACGCACTTTTGTCACTATACCACAAGTGGGTGGGGTAACGCGCGCAGAATTTTCATCAATGCTGTCGTACTAATGCTTTGAGAAATACTTTATGTGATGTTGTCTAAACGAGATTCTTATTCTTTTGAACCAATCTCCTTTGGAACATTTAGAAAAATCTATTCAGTATTATTTACTCATTATTTGCTTATAGACGAAATTTAAAAACTTATCCGAATACTATTCAACTTTACCTTCATTTGAAGAGTAATTATCCGTGATTATCTTTCTTGGATGCGCATAACGATGCGCACAGAAAACTACCGAAAACGTCTTTAAGATCAGAAGATCTACATTAAATATACATGTCAAAATGATATTATTACTAGCTATTACTTCAAAGTTATGGCATGTTTAGCTAAAAGGAAGTTTTTGATAATGGATTATCCTGAACAAAATATAAAAAGAAGAAAAAAACGTTTGTTTTGCATAAAAATGTTTAGTATATTTTAGCTATTAAACTTTTACCCCGTGAGCAATGAGCATATTGTGAAAAATGGCCGTTTTCATTGAAAAGCCTCCTGTAACAAGTTCCAACTGCTATAAAACTATGAAAAATGCTTCAATACTGATGAAACTTGGCACATATGTTGACTGAACCATAACCTCTGTAACAACATGCTTAATCCTAAATTTCCATGGCAACAGGGGACGTCTCAAAATTGCGAAAAAATACTATTTGCATTGTTTTTTCCATCAAAACTAATTTCAAAGTGCTGCAACTTCTCAATGCAATGAGATAAGAGAAAAAGGCTTTTCAGCGTTTGTTACACGTCACCTTAAGATCGACCTGAGGTCATTTTTAGCCTTTCACATGTCCAAAATTTTCTTGGCGATGAGGGGGATTACCGTAACTTTCAAACACCCCAAACAGAAGGTGACACATCTCCCATCTGGCAACTCTCTGATGTATCATATTGATGGGGCCGCGCGGAAAAAGTGGTCACTTTTTCAACAACATTTCTCAAACGAAAAACAGTGTTTGGGGCCTAAATAGGGCATTTTTTTTCACTGTTTGAGGCCTCAAAAAGTGGGGGGACAAAAAGCCGTCAAAACACGTTTATATGAGGGAAATGGTTAAAATGATTGGTTTTTTTTTTAATTTGGATCTAATTAGCAAAAAGTTTTACATTACGGAATTCTACCCATCTAGCTAGTTTGCCTTTGCGTTAGATTATGTACGAAGGGCATATTAGATCTTTCTTCCCCAGTAAAGCTGAATAGAAGCCGTATAATTTTTCAAGTACCGTGGAACTTAATGCCAACAAACAACAACAAAACATTCAAGGGCCTAAAGGGCCATAATGTCTTACGGCAAAGCTGCAGAACATTTTTCAAGTTTTAAATTTCTTGATTTTTTTTCAATACCAGACTTTAAGTTAAATTAGATCTTTAATAATTCAATAAGTTTTTTAGTTGATTGTCGGAGGTTCATACATGTTTTCATGTGTTTTTATATAAAATATCAGATTAGCAACTTCACCGTCAGCATTGAGGGCTAAGTTTTCTATGACTAGTAATGAATTTGATGTGTTTCATGAAAAATTTCCTAATGTTCGAATGTTTTATGCTAATGACACAGTTATAACATCTAAAGATCCACCACAGTATAGTACTGTTAAATTAAGTATAATGTGCATTTAAAGGGTAAAATACTACATTCTTGTTAAAAACAAACACATTTGCGTTTTTATGTTGCGAGCATAATCATGAACATTCAACAAACGATGTTTGCCATTAACTGGCTGCAATGGGTCCGAATGCGGGGTAGTGGTCGTGCTGCATAGAAGTAAAACTATTTTAATATCGTACTACAATGCATTAGTAATAGAATAACATTTAAGGTTACATATTTTACAAAACATTGGATCTACTGTCTTTTTCAAAGAAAGTAGTTCTCACGAATTTCCTTTATGACTGCATGTCAAAAGGGCATTCCCTATCACCGGCAAATGCCCATATGTGTAGGATGACAGCTGATTGTATTGTGGTAACAAGGCTGTTTAAAGATGACAAAAATGAATACTGAGCTGAAGGCAGTATGTATGTTTGTGACCAAGTGTCCACTTTGAAATAGGCCGTGCTTTAATGAAACAAAAACGCAGTTTGGTCTGGACAAATAAAACTTATCAACAGGTGTGTTTATTCACTATAATTATCAATGTAGATTGTCATTTTGCGTAAAATTTTATTTTGTACTTTATGCACTCACAAATTTAAAATTGTTAAATTTCACGCGGTTGTTGCATTTTTCCCTTTTGCTGGAGATTTTTGAAATTGTGTATGTACTATACCGCATCTAGAACATTTTTATTTTTTGTTTCTTTTTTACATCAGGTTTTCATGGTAGAAATCTACCGTATCGTTTTGTCGCATGATCATCATTTGCTATTAAGAATATTAAATGCTTTTTGCGATCTGAATTGTCTTGCCCGTAATAGAGTAGCTTTCTCGATTATTAAGCAGAAGTCAACATTTAACATGAACTGGTACAATTTTGAATTTTGATACATCCGCAGATGTGTTTATATGGCGTTTATCATGGAACCTTCAATGTGACACGTAAGTGCCATTCCATGAAAAGCGGCATATGGTCCCCAAGTAAAAAAATGCATGTGCCCTAAACGAGAAAACAATGGGCGGAACTAAATGAAATGGAATTTTGAAAGGGGATCAGAGGTGATGAAACCTGCATATCACAGATAAGACTTCAAAAGACAAATTTTAAATGCAGGCTACATATCCTAAGGGTGATTCAACAGTATTCTAGTGAGGAATATTGGAACCACCCAACAAGAAAAAAGCCGCATAGAAAGAACTAAAATACCACAAGCACAACAATAATGTCGTGCTGAACGATCTTTAAGGATCAGAAATATAACATCCCTGATTGAATGTACGGGGCGACTTTTTACAGCCTCAACACGGCACAAACAACGCTGATGTGACGATTAAATAGAGAAAATAAGTATCCAAGGTTTTAGTGTTTTTATAATGTTCTTATAATGCTCGACGTTAATTCTTTAAATACATTTAAAACTTCTTCAGATACCATGTTTTCATTTCATGAAGCAAATGAATACATAATAATTAATAAATAAATATTTAAATAATTTACCGAATATGGAGGTTTGAATTTCTCTACAACTTTTTGCTTCTCGGCGTAGTAATAGCCATCGTCGTAATGTTTACCAAGTAACCAGTCATGCTCCAAACCATGGCAAATTTCACTTTCAGCGGCAGGGGACATTTTTACAGCCACGTATTTGTTTTCGCCTTTTTGTACACCGCAGCTTATGACATTCGTACTGGATTGACCATTTCCTGTTTTGAAGTGAATTTGTCTTTCATAGGAAAAAACAGTTGAAGACAAAAGTTCTGTATAAATAATGAAGATAATCCTCATGTTAAGTTCCATTGTTGTCTCGTCCGTTATTACCTCAACAGTGTCAGGCTATCTTAACTTATTTCATCTGATATGTCGCCGTGTTAAAGCATCTCTGACTCCAAAGCAGTCATGTGGTAAATACATTTTGATAGATTTGATAGATCATACAGACTGTACCAATAAAAACTATAGCCATATTTGTGTCATCATAACTTATTTAATAACCTGTTATTTTCAAATTACCTTGATCAATAGAAAATTCATCACGCTGACTTAACGACACTCCCTTATGATTAATGACCGGAATTGTGGCATACTCACGCGAGGAGTCATTGACCCCTTTTGACGTATTAGTCACGTGATTGTACCAAGTACCTGGCAGGCTGATCAACTTTGGTAACACTTCTAATTGTTATTATAGTAAATATTTTTTTTTATATTTTATCGTATCTTATCTTCTTACTAACGGATATGTAGAATTTCATGTACCTTATAACCTGATAGTTTCTTGTAATTCCATGATTGTGTCTCCTAATAAGAATATATTTTTTAAAAATCTGTAAACAATTTGGAAAACATTGGAAAAAAGGAATTGGGTAGTCACATAAGAGTGAAAGTGTATCTTAATTGTATGAAAGGTTTGCCGAAAAGGGTGATAGTGGTTCAGTTAATTCATAATTAGGAGACATGTCTTCTTAGTAAGTAAAAGACTGTTCAAATTACATTAAAGTATCTTAATGAAACATCAGTATGTTTATCAGGACATATCCATAGAGAATTGAAAATAAACCGGACATATGTCTTGAGCAATTTATTTATATCAACATTGTTCTTCCTTTCTTACATTACTAGTATTAATATTGTATCAAATTGGCTTTATAACGCCTTTAGTTTTGCGTTATAACACAAATAAAATAATCACCTCGGGTTACTTATATGCACTATTACCCTGAGAGACATGAGACATTCTTTATTATTTCATCAGAAGATGATTCGATTTATTATTTATAGTATTTGCATACAGTTGGACATCGGGGGTCACCAAAAAATAATGCACCTTTTATTGTTTGCCTTCAAAACTCAACGTAAGGAGGACCATTTGTTTGAAGCGGTATTTCTGCATTTGAAAAAACTTAAGTCTAAGTTATAGTGTGATAATGTCATAGGGTTGAATTATCAGATCAACGCATTATACACGTAAATGATATATACACACTTACACTTACTAAACATACACTATTTATAAAAGTACCTTATCTACATGATTATATACACGTATCTACATTAAGATCAATCATACACTAATAACTATAATATAAAACATTCATAATTACATAATAATAAAGTATAATTTGAACACCAAACTAAAGTAGATAGTTTATAATGTAGTGGTAGCTTATAGTAAGTGTAGTCAGACCTCCTTATACTTTCGTTCTTTACTGTATTTATTTCGATTAACCTCCTCTCTATCAATAACAAATCAATAACCAATCACTATCGAGTAATCGATATCCGCCATATTTTGAAAACAAATGTAAACAGCCATTTATGCTTTAAAAACTATTATCATCCTTTTCGTAGTTATTTATTGATATATCTTCAGGTAAACGTTTGTATTTAATGCCTTATATGTAATTGTGTATTGTATTTCAATTGATCTGGATTTGTATTGCTAATTGTTTGTATTTTCCGTGTCTTATTATTGTTTATGTATGTCATTACAGGAGCGTATCTACCATGTAAATATAATAGAATCTGTCGAACCAACCCAGTGCGTTCGTTATCATTACCCATTGAGTAGGCCGGCGACAGTGGTAGCAATACATAAGCTATCTGGATTATTGACGTATGGTCACTACATTGAAGCTTCAATAATCATGAAGAGTTTATAAACCTTCAACAATCTGGGAGATACCAGTATTCTTCACAAGATATAAATTTCAAACTAAATACTTACCTCATTTATCTATGCTGAAATGGAAGACATCTATATTGTGACAATCATATAAAGACTTACCTACATTGAGTTGACATTCCAAATAGAACTGTTATGATGTGTGAAAAGTTTACAATTGCTGTAAATAAGTTACTTACCTTGTATGTGTGCATTTTCCAGTGTATAGGATACTTACCATGTACATATTTTATGTATTTCATACATGGATGAATATTATTAAATGGATTGTACGTGTATGACAAGTGTTTATAATATGTGAATAAATTTAATACTTACCATGATTTTGGATGATGTGACGGAATAATATTCATTATTCATACTTACCTGAGCAAAGACAATGATGATTCATAATGGAGCAAATGCTTACCTTTGGAAGCTCTCTAATATGTACATCTGATTAGGAAATCATGTTGCTACACGCTAATGGAGTACGTTTAAACGAATTGAAAAATCCGAACGGAATACATTGTATTAAAATAGTTTGTACGATGAATGTTGTCTACACAGAACAATGTATTAATGATACATTCTGAAACTCGGATATGATAATACATTCTGAAATCGGATATGATGAGCGTGAATATACTACTTACCATTGTCAGAACATCAAATAGTTTGCATATGACATTGCTTTTACATAATTATGAATTGTGATCAATACAGGATGATGCATTTTTATTGTATCTTAAGCGGAACATCGAGTTTACTGACGTTTACATATTGCGGTTTATCAATATGATAGCAGACGTTTAGTTTCAGTAATCATGCATTACGATGAACATATTCTTTGCAAGAAGATGGATTTCCGTGTCCTGAGAATTGCCTTGTATATACTGTTTAAATGTCGAGACGCCATTTCTTAACCGGGGGGAATGTGTCATAGGGTTGAATTATCAGATCAACGCATTATACACGTAAATGATATATACAATATAAATAGTGTATGTTTAGTAAGTGTAAGTGTGTATATATCATTTACGTGTATAATGCGTTGATCTGATAATTCAACCCTATGACAATAACAATCTACGAGTACAACATAAAATAAATCATTAAGTGCATGCTTATGTATAGAAATTCTCAAAGTTGGAGAAAACTTGCTTTTCATTTTATCCACCATTTAACTACATTTGTTTTACAACACGTACATACAATTTTACTCGAAATTTTTAATTGCTTTAATTAATTCATCCCCGTATAACTTGAATAGTTGTTTTCTAACCTTAATGGAATAAAACAAACAAAAAAAACAACACAACTTATCACAAACGACAATGTAATTTCCTCTATTTGTGTCGACAACGAGGTTTAATATTGTTATATTTACTGTATGTACAACGGGGTGGTGTAATACTTTTTACTGAAAATTC